>NC_091950.1:125190243-125312743 GCF_031021105.1 Erythrolamprus reginae
AAATAAACATGTTTATTTTTATGTGAAAGGACCCGCCCTTTGCTTGCAGCGCTGCTGTGGCGTCCTTTTTAATAAAAATAAAAATGGAATCCAGGAAGGGATCACATTGGCGTTCTTAGCAACCTGTCGGTGACGTCAAAGCTCCGAATGCCGAACGCAACCCCGAACTTTGCCCGAAGTTTCAAAAAAATTTGGTTTCGTGTTCGGCATACCGAACACCACAAAATTCGGTATGGACCCGAATTGTGCGGGTTCGGTTCGCCCATCACTAGCAAGGACTTGAACTTTCAACTGGGTGGTGAAACCAGGGAGATTTCAGATTTGGGTTTCATCCAGATGTGCCAACATGGCTCTATTAATAAATTGGAACTTTGAGAAATACAGTGATCCCTCGAGTATCGTGAGGGTTACGTTCCAAGACCCCTCGCAATAGTCGATTTTTCGCGATATAGTGGTGCGGAAGTAAAAACACCATCTGCGCATGTGCGCCACTTTTCCATGGTGTTTTTACTTCCGCTACATACAGCTCGCCGCCCGCCCGCCCGCCACTTGTCCGCCGCCTGCCCGCCTGCCGCTTGTCCGCCGCCCGCCCGCCCGCCGCTTGTCCGCCGCCCGCCCGCCGCTACCGCTTCTCTCACCACCGAGTCCTCCTGCAGCAGCGCTGGCGGCCACCGTTCCCCGTAAGCACCCACCCGCCCGCCACTCGTCTGCCCGCCCGCTCGCCACTACCGCCCCTCTCACCGCTGAGTCCTCCTGCAGCAGCGCTGGCGGCCACCGTTCCCCGTAAGCACCCACCCACCCGCCACTCGCCCGCCCGCCCGCTCACTCGCCGCTACCGCCCCTCTCACCGCCAAGTCCAGCGCTGGCGGCCACCGTCCCCCGTAGGCACCCGCCCGCCCGCCGCCCCTCCCCCCGAAAGAGATGAGAGAGGGAGGAAGAGAGAGAGAAGAGTGGAAGGAAGAGAGAGAGAAATGATAGAAAAAAAGACGTCATCGGGTGAGAAAAACCATGGTACAGTATAGCAAAAAAACCGGGGAGTATTTTTAATTTATTATTTTTTGAAAAATCGCAATATAGCGTTTCGCAAAGATCGAGATCGCGAAAATCGAGGGATCGCTGTACTTTGTTTTGGACTCTGATTTAATTTTGGATGCTATTTGGAACCCTGACTTTGTCAATACAGTGGGCACAAAAGCTAATGTAGAATATATTCCAGGTCTTTAGACTGCACATCACCTATAATATTATCCTTATTTGGCTCACAAGGTGTCTCAATATTACGGTATTTAGTTAAGCATAGATAAAGGAAGGAATTTGAGGGATCAACCTCTTAGGCTTTAAGTATAATACAAACTCTTCATAACAAGAACAGTTAAGCAGTAGTCATTTTTCATATTGCTGCACCTCTGTTTACTATCATGCTCACCCATTTTAACAAAATGAAACTGTCTAAGTTTGTTAATATTAAGTGACACAGCAAGAACATTAAAACAGGAAAATAGACTCGAGTGGCAATTTAAAAGGAAGTTTTAGTGAGCAAAAACGGTGACACTGAATAAAGCAAATATAACTGCCATTATAAAGAAATAAATGAGCCTAAGAGTTTGCAGGCAAGAGGCAAAGAATCGAAACTCTTATAGAAACTGATCATTTTTTATGCATAAGTTTTTTATTCATCATATTTTATTTTTTCTGAAATTCAGAATATTAACCAGATAGTAGATGGAGAAGCCTTGTGCTGCTGATACAAATTATCAAGATGTGGGTTACCCATGAATGTTTAAGATGTTGGCCCTAATATTAACATCAACATATTTTGGATTGAAGAATTTAAATTTAACTTCCTCGCTGAAGTTTTAAATCTGGATGACTCTTCAAAGTGAATATAGGTGATAGAAATCTGAATAAAAGACTAAATAAAATAAATAAATAAATAAATAAATAAAAGACTGCAGAAAAAAACAATTGCTGCCAACCTGCCTTCCATTGAGGACCTGTATACTGCACGAGTCAAAAAGAGGGCGGGGAAAATATTTACTGACCCCCCACATCCTGGACACAAATTGTTTCAACTCCTACCCTCAAAACGTCGCTACAGAGCACTGCACACCAAGACAACTAGACACAAGAACAGTTGTTTTCCAAACGCCATCACTCTACTAAACAAATAATTCCCTCAACACTGTCAGACTTTCTACTAAATCTGCACTTCTATTCTACTAGTTTTTCTCATCACTCCTATCACCCATTTCCTCCCATGTTGACTGTAACTTGCTGCTTATATCCTAAGATTTTTATTAATATTGCTTCTTCATTGCTTATTTGAACCCTATGACAATCATGAAGTGTCGTACCACATGATTCTTGACAAATGCATATTTTATTTTATGTACGCTGAGAGCATATGCACCAAGACAAATTCCTTGTGTGTCCAATCACACTTGGCCAATAAAATTCTATTCTATTCTATTCTATTCTAATGTAATAAGGGACCTTGGAGATCTTCTAGTCCAACCCCCTGCTCAGGCAGAAAAGTCTGTACTAGTGATGGTGAACCTTTTTTGGTTCACATGCCAAAAGGGGCGGTATGGGTGTGCTAGCATGCGTGCAAGTGCCCACATCCCTTCATTCCCCCCGGGCATGCGCCATCCGCGTTGCCGCGCCCCCCCCCCCCCCATGCAGGCCTTACTGAAGCTGGTATGTGAAAAAAAATGCCCAAACTGGCAAACCAGAAGTTTTTCGGGAAAACACACTTCCGTTTTGCTGTTGTGCTGTTTCTTGAACTCCAGAGGGTTTAGGGAAGCTTCCTGAAATTCCGGAATGCAAAAAACAGCACAACGGGAAAAACAGAAGTTCGGAAAATGCACTTCCAGTTTGCCATTGTGCTGTTTTTTGCACTCTGGGCCTTCAGGAAGCTTCTCTGAACCCCCCAGACTGCAAAAAAACAGCACAATGGCAAACCAGAAGTGCATTTTTACAAACTTCCAGTTTGTCTGTTGGGTAATTTATTTATTTTTTGCCTTTGGGGCTTCCGGAAAGCTTCCCTGAAGCACCAGGAGGGTGAAATGGCCTTTCCAAAGGCTGAAAATCAACTGGCCAGTGCACCTATGCGTGCTGGAGCTGACACTGGGCAAAGTCTCATGTGCCCTCTGACATGGCTCCACGTCCCACCTGTTGCACGCATGCCATAGGTTCACCATCAAGGTTCTATACCATTTAAACCAGATGGTTGTTCAGTCTCTTCTTTAAAAGCACTCACAACTTGGAAGCAAGTTGTTCCAGTGATTTATTGTTCTGTCACGAATTCCCAGTTGGTTCTCTCCTCAATTAGTTTCCATCCATTGCTTATAAAAATGAATAATATCACTCTTCTTATCACTGGTTGAAAATAAAAGGCAAGCCTAATGTATAGGACTTTTTATTTATTTATGACTATATCACCATAGTGGTATCTTAATTTTTTTTTTAAATGATAGCCTCTCAATTTTTTTCCACATAATCGTAGTTATAAAAGTAACTAATAGTAGTTAAAAATTAATGCAATTAATATAATGTGGCATTGGAAATTAAAGCCACATAGAGGGGGGAATGGAATCATATTCTTGCCAGTTGTACTTTGGATGTACTTGTAAAATTGGGTGGGGAGGTACTAGGCTTCTCTGGGTTATTGTGGCCAAAATGTGGCTCACCTAAAGCAACCAAGTAACTTTGAAAATACATTAGTTGCGTGCATACAAAAACTAATATTGTATAAATTAAACCTCCAGAAAATTTTGATACCTTGCTGATTAGTCTGAGCAAAAGCATAAAAGAGTTTATGTACTTTTGGCCCACTGTAATGGAAGACAAAGAATGACAAAAAAAAAGTAGAAACAGTGAAAATTACATTTTGACATTGCAATGTTTTAGATAAACTCAACCGTGGGAACTTATCTGAACATGAACAAATACAGGGCTGAATGCAAATCACAATACCTACAGAAACCAACCAACCAACCATGGAATAAGATATACACAGAACTTTTTTTCTCTCTCTCTCCAACCTTCTTAGGATTCACCCCTTTGATTGAGTTGCCTAACTAATTCCAACACCATCTCCTGCAGATATTATTCTAGATCTGCTAGCACATTATATTGCTCACTCCTGCTAAATAACTCATGCTTGTCCCTGCAGATCTTCACGAGATGCCTCTCTCACTAGAACCTTACCTCACAGGGCCCTCCCAAAATCTTCCTTGACCAAATATCGCATCTCAGACATTAACACCCTTGAAAATGGCCAAAGATAATTCACCAGAAGAGCCCTTCACTCCTCCACTCGAAACAGAATACCCTACAAGACTAGACTTTCAATCCTGGGCCTAGAAAGTTTAGAACTAAGACGCCTTGAACAAGATCTAAGTATTGCCCACAAGATCATATGCTGCAACATCCTGCCTGTCGGCGACTACTTCAACTTCAACCACAACACAAGAGCACACAACAGATTTAAACTTAATATTAACCGCTCCAAACTTGACTGTAAAAAATATGACTTCAGTAACCGAGTTGTCGAAGCATGGAACTCATTACCGGACTCCATAGTGTCATCCCCAAACCCCCAACACTTTACCCTTAGATTGTCTACGGTTGACCTATCCAGATTCCTAAGAGGTCAGTAAGGGGCGAGTACAAGTGCACTAGAGTGCCTTCTGTCCCCTGTCCTATTGCTCTCCTATATCTCCTATTCCTTTCTTCTATTCCTATATCTCTTCTTCTACTCTTTCATTGATATGTTCTATTCCTATATCTTCTTTTCTATTATTTCTTAGCTATACTTTACTATGAGTATCTCCTCTATAACCTTCATCATGTATTTTACTTTGTGTATATACCCACTAAACCCTCTTTGTGTATTGGACTGACTAACTAACTAACTAACTAACTAACTAACTAACTAAATAAATAAATAAATAAATAAATAAATAAATAAATAAATAAATAAATAAATTCCTCAAATGGGTCTTCAATTGGGTTCAGAATTAGAGAGACAAAAGTGAGGTAGCAAAAACTACAAGTACACCCCAAGTGACTGACTCTCATCCTGCTCTTTCATCCCTCACACCCGCATCACAACAAGGTCCAAACCATTAATAAACAGTTGGCTTGAGTAGGACAGGCTCTATCTACAGACCTTCCCAAAAAGTATGAACCACAGGGCAGACATCCAGAATCAACATTTGAAAAAAGGCTTGTGGCTTTCTTTGCCAGCACCAAAACTCATCAGGAAGATTTTAATTCAGAGAGGATTTTGCCAATGTTTGGTCCACCTGCAGACCCAAGAGTCCGACACATTTTCGATAGTATTAATCACAAACAATACATTAATAATAATAATAATAATAATAATAATAATAATAATAATAATTTATTAGATTTGTATGCCGCCCCTCTCCGAAGACTCATACTACAACTCTAACCACCCAAAAGTATACCGTATTTTAAAATTGTGTTGAAATTTGACTCAATAAATATTTTATATTATCATCATTAATTCTAAATCCCAAGAAAGGAATCTGTTATGAGATTATATTAATTTCAG
This sequence comes from Erythrolamprus reginae, assembly GCF_031021105.1. Classification (NCBI taxonomy): domain Eukaryota; kingdom Metazoa; phylum Chordata; class Lepidosauria; order Squamata; family Dipsadidae; genus Erythrolamprus; species Erythrolamprus reginae. The sequence continues at coordinate 125,195,825 of NC_091950.1, forward strand.
GATAGCTTCAGTATGCATGACTTTCTTTAGTTTATTACCTGTTGAATAAAAATGTACGTGAAACACATGTATTATGGTCTTTCATTTTCATTCTGGTTGATTTCAAATTCTTAAATTATGTCTAAGACTTTTGAAGGCTGAAAAACCAGTAACAGTTATTTACATTTGCTTTAATTGTTTTTTTAATGACTTACGGTATATATTTTGCCAGTTGACAAACTTTTGGCAGCAGTTATTTACTTATGCAAATACTTAATAAAATAGGTGCACCTTTAAATCCGGGAGCACTGAAATACAAGTAGTCACATGCTCAAGGCATCCAAACAACTGTATGATTAGCTTCAGATGCAGATAGGAAATTTAAATGTGCTTTTTCAAGAGCATTCTGACAAGACAGAATGGTATGTAGGATTTTCTTTCTATTTAAAGTGCATTAGGCTTTACAATAGTGTTGCTACTTATTTAAGCAATTAATATAAATACTATCTTTTGAAGAATGTTTTATCACTTTGTAAAGTATGTTCCTAAAATGCATCCATTGAAAGCATAGTCCTAAAATATATGAAGTACTCAAGAATTATGACTTGAACACTGGGGACAATGATTCTTTGCTGGGCAGAGCTTCTATTTTTAATGTTATTTCAATTTTCCTTATTCGATTTAAGAGAACAGATTTTAAAAAACAGAAAAAAGTCCCATGTATGTTGATTGTAATGAGCTGCTTAACGTCTACTTAACGTCTTTTGCGAATCACAAACAATACATTAAATATAAATCTCACATTACATCTCTAACCACACAAAACTATGGCAGCCGTTCTTTTAAACTTGTTTGCATGCCTGATATGGCACTGACCCAAGAAGCTTTGATAGTAGCTAAAGCAATTCCTTGCAAGATGCTCCAGGAGAAGATGAAACAACCCCCAGAACCCTGGCAAACATCACATGGAGGAGAAATGCTTAACCTGCTTGAAATCCTTTAATGAGTTTTCCCAATGCACACAAGAAAGAGAGGCAATCTACAGAAGCTTCTTATTCTAAACAGGCCCTCAACAACTGAATTGGCAGAAAGTGACAATATGTTTGGCAGTGGCGAAGCTCTATAACAGTGGGGGGGGGAACAAGGTTAGGAGAAGATAGAGTGGAGGCAATTTAGTTATTTTTAGGGAGAGGAATTGCCACTTGGCTCTTAATGATGTATCTGTCAACTTTTGCAAATACAGAATACAAGGCAATAAACAAGGAATCAACTACAGGTAGTCCTTTACTTACAACTATTCACTTAATGACTGTTCAAAATTACACTGGCACTGAAGAAAGTAACTTATGGCCACTTTTCACCTACAACCTCTGCAATAACCCCATGGTCAGGTGATCAAAATTTGGATGCTTGCGACTGACATATATTTAGGATGGTTGAGGTGTCCCAGGGTCATGTGATCATCGCCTTTTGCAACCTTCTGACAAACAAGGTCAATGGGAAGTCTGATTCATTTAACAACCATGTTACTAAGCAACAGCAATGATTCATTTAACAACCGTGCCAAGGGAGGTTGTAAAATGGGGCAAAACTCACTTGACAACCATCTCACTTTGTAATGGACATTTTGGGCTCCATTGTGGTTATAGATCAAGGACAACCTGTTAGGGAGTAACAGTGCAGAAAAAGCAAAAAGATGACAAAATTACCTGTTTATAACTTTCTGTAATTTGGTGGCCACTGGAAGTAAATTGTTCTTTGCTTTAGAATGACTACCAGAAGGCTATGATGCCAGCAACAGTATCCAACTAACTATGCAAATTGTAGACAGATTTTTTTAAAATTCTCCATTCAGCAATTTCTTGGACTACAAAAAAATCCATCGGAACAAGAAGAATCCATTCATCCTCCCATAATAAAGCAGGTGTTAGAACTGAACAAGTTATTCAGAAACTGCACAAGCAACCATCTTTTCCAGGATTGTCACCATTTGAGAGTAGAGTAGCGATTCGCGGACACCAAAGCAAATACAAAATTTAGACTGGAACTTTTCACACAAAAACATAAAAATAATTCTGGGGAATGGGGCCAAAGAGCTCCTCAATCCTTCACTCACTGTTGGGTTTGAAAAATTATTTTCTTTTATTAAAAAAAAGATTTGTTGTTAGTGGTAACTTTCAATAGTCATGATGTGACACGTTTATAAAAGAAAAAGAAATAACCGCAACAGTTATTTACTAAAATAACTTTACCTTTTATATCATTTATCTTTGGATAGATTCAACAAGGATGTTATTTCTTCCTCCATACAAAATTAAAACTGGAATTGGTGCTCACGGCACATATACAATATAACATCTGCCACCAACAAAATGCTGCTGCCCTCAATACTTACTGTATACCTACCCAACAAGAGCTATACATAATTTCTGTAATAACTCTATCAATGGAAAGCTGTTAAGTCTTCAGTGTAATATAGTGATCCATAAACAACAACCGAATCACTATTTTTCCTCTGGAGCACATGTTAAACTATCTGTTCACCATAGCATTAAATGGTCAAATTTAAAACAAATGGATATCCTTCAAACAAAAGCTGTTTATTAGAAAATATAGCTTCCATCAAAATATTTTTACCTTTAAAAACATATCAAATCTTTGGAAGCTTTGCTAGATTAGTAGAGTACAAGCCATTTTATCTTAAAGCTTCCCCTCCCTGTAAATAGAATTTAAGAATAATCAGCAGAGAGCCATAAAACATACTGACCTGGATTTGCTGCTGCAGGAGATTGATTTTGTGTTGCTGCTGCAGAAGTTGCTGCTGTTGTCTTGCAATCTATTGGAAATAAAATTTCCATTCAATTAAAATAGAGATATTGAAATTCAATATTGCTCAGAGAGAACTAAGTCTTCTTGACAAATTCTAAGATGGTTAGGCTTTGTGACACTGAATCTTACTCTTCCATGAGTTAACTACAACACCACAAGAAGGTTTCAAAGATATTGCTCATTGACCCAATCTTTAAAACATAGTCCTGAATGCTTGTTTAAGTCATCATGCATTTTATTGATTAATTTACATTTTTAAACTGCCCATCAGGTAATGGCCACTTTAATCAGGAGTGGATTAAACAAAGGGCCTTTTATTTCAGGTTGGCAGTGGCAGCCCCATGTTAAGTCATCTCATTCTTTGTCACCCTTCCAAGGTATACCAGATAGGAAACACAACCAGATGAACTAATTTTACTTTAATGTAAGACTACATTAAAAAAAATCTTGCAAGTCTGAAAGTACAAATCTCCTTCCATCTCCTGTACATTCTGAGAACTTTGATATAAATGGTTCCTTCTGAGCTTCTTTCTCCACTCATTATTTATTTATTTATTTTATTTATTTATTGGATTTGTATGCCGCCCCTCTCCGGAGACTCGGGGTGGCTAACAGCAACAATAAAGCAGTGTACAATAGTAGTCTGATTCTAGAAACAATTAAAAACCCATTAATATAAAAAAACCAAACATACATACATACATACATACCATGCATAGAATTGTAAAGGCCTAGGGGGACGAAGGTCTCAATTCCCCCATGCCTGACGGCAGAGGTGGGTTTTAAGCAGCTTACGAAAGGCAAGGAGGGTGGGGGCAATTCTAATCTTTGGGGGGAGTTGGTTCCAGAGAGCCGGAGCCGCCACAGAGAAGGCTCTTCCCCTGGGTCCCGCCAAGCAACATTCTTTAGTTGACGGGACCCGGAGAAGATCCACTCTGTGGGACCTAACTGGTCGCTGGGATTCGTGCAGCAGAAGGCAGTCCCTGAGATATTCTGGTCCGGTGCCATGAAGGGCTTTATAGGTCATAACCAACACTTTGAATTGTGACCAGAAACTGATCAGCAACCAATGCAGACTGCGGAGTGTTGGTGTAACATGGGCATATTTGGGAAAGCCCATGATTGCTCTCACAGCTACACGATCTGCACGATCTGAGGTTTATGCAGCTGTGGGCTGTGCCCTCTCTTATCTGACTATTCCCTAGGCAGCATCTTGTTAGTACTCTGTACGAGACATTTTCCTCTGTGCATGTCCTTGATAACTCAAGGGCTCTGCACACTCCTTAACACTGATTATGGGCCCAGTGAGTTATTCTCACTGAGATATTGATAGTGAGTAGTGATAATATTCAGTTTATATAATCAGAAAGTTAAAGTTGTATTATTGAATTAACAATGGTATGACTACAGTCAACTAAATTATCCCTGATAACGCAGCTTGATGTAACAAACTATGTTTCCTGGTCTATGAAATGTAGCCTGCTGTTATATTGTGAAGGACTATGGACTGTGGTAATTATAAAACTGCCCTGGATGCCTCAAATGATGAAGATGGAAAGAAAATAGCTGAATTTAAATGGGACAATGAAAAGAGCCTTACCATAATTGGACTAACACTGAATGGCCAACATCTGGTTCATATCTGTTGTGAAGAATCTGGGCTACGAGCCAGAAGGCGAAATTGCACTTGCCGCCGCAGCTCGTATGTTCTTGTGGGGCCAGTACGATTTTGCTTCTGCACCTGTGGAGGTAGCAAAATCGCACACAGAGCCATGGGTGCAACTGTGTTTCGGCATGCACGAAAGCAAAAAATAACCTCACCGAAACACGGGCACATCTACAGCTCCGTGCGCGATTTTGCTACCTCCACAGGTGCAGAAGCAAAATCGTGCTGGCCCCACAAGCACTTACGAGCCGTGGTAGCGAGCACAATTTCACTGTTGTCCTAAAATATTAATGCTTTATTGTATTATGTTGCTTTTTACACTCAGCTACTATCTTCGGAACCTCCTGCCACCGCACAAATCCCAGTGACTGATAATGTCCCACAGAGTTGGCCTTCTCCGGGTCCCGTCGACTAAACAATGTTGTTTTAGCGGGCCCCAGGGGAAGAGCCTTCTCTGTGGCGGCCCTGGCCCTCTGGAACCAACTCCCCCCGGAGATTAGAACTGCCCCCACCCTCCTTGTCTTTTGTAAACTACTCAAGACTCACTTATACCGCCAGGCATTGGGGAGTTGAGACACCTTTCCCCCAGGCTTTTTTATACTTTGTTTGATGTTTGGTATAAATGTGCTGTTTGGTTTTTTAAATAATGATAGGGTTTTATATGTTTTTAATGTTAGATTTGTTCCACTACTATTTTGTTTTTATTACTGCTGTGAGCCACCGCAAGTCTTTGGAGAAGGGCAGCATACAAATCTAATAAATAATAATATTTGTTTTGAATTATATATTTGGCATTGTATCATGGTTTCTCATAGAGTTTTAGATGTGTAATTATATATGTTGGTTGTTTAGAGTTCTATACACTGAAATAAAGAAACAGTTTTAAAGCTATGTTACTATGTTTCAGTTGCACTACTAGAGAATCAATTTATTGAATATAAATTACTTTCAGGTGGGGACAGCAAGAAATCTCAATGTCACAAGGGAGAAAAAAAATCAGCAAATAGTCTACTTTATTTTATTTATTATTTTATTCACTATTTTATTTATTAGTAGATTTATTTTAGTCTTCTTTTCCTTCAGAACCTCAAGATGGCAGACAAAGCATCACTTCTTCAATTTTTTCCCATAACAACAATGTGAGATGAGTCATTTTAAGATATGGTATGTATAATAGGCAAGTATACTGTCCAATACACTTTATCTGATGTTCTATTCCAGTATATATTTCTGGGCTTTTATCAAAAACACAGCACAGGAAACTGAGAAAGAAGGGTGTTATATTGCATGGAATTCTGTAGCCTCTACAAAGACCAAAAGAAGATTGCATTTTTGTCCCTAAGTCTGGTTAAGAAGAGCTTTCCACATATGGAAGAATGGGCTAACCTACTATTTTTGTCATTATCATGTCTCTTTTCTAATATAGGACTTTATTTGATATTGATAAAATACCAGAAATCGAATCTCTTTCCTAAATCTGAAACTTTTAAAATAAGTTCAAAGTTTCTCCAATTGCCTTGAGGTGATAAGATTCCCTCTCCCAGACCTGTACATCATCAGGTTGTTTGGGAATTTTAGGAATAATTTTTTTCAGGGTTTGATGCCATATTTTAGCATGTTGCCTTTAACCATATTTTTAATATTTTTATATATTTACTCTCATTGTGGCATCTTGTTTAAGCATTCCTTAAGGGGAGGATGGGACTAAACGGCTAAACAAAAAAGATTATAAAAATTCAGGGAGTAAATCCATACTTAAGATGTAACTATGCAGAGATAGGCACCGTATTAAAAGTTTGTACCCAGGCTGTGACCAAAACTTTGTAAATCTTGGGAACTGATTTTATTAGAGTTTAAAAGTTTGTACACCATTCAGTTATCAGTACAATATATGAGCAAATGAATATTCATATCCTTACGGAAGCCAGTGAAGTAGTCACACAGCATCTAATATTGATGGTGTTTGTGATTAAGGAGAAAGAGAGAAATGAAGAAACCCACCCCGCTCCACAGCAATTACCGCAGTGCAATCTCAATGTACAGGGCTTGACACCACCAAAGATGGCAGAGGAGCACCATGTGGTTCAACTCCTGAATTTTATTTGCGAATTGGTTGAGCTACATGCTCGCTTCATTGAGCATGACAACCTAGTTTTAAGTGTCATTTAATTTTCATTTTGAAATATAATTACAAAGTGTTCACTGTAAGATATCACTCGTCTGCAAATGTGTCAAGATTAATTTGTGCTAGCTTATTCACAAGTGTCAATAGTTAATTACTGTGTCATCTCTGGATGGCTAAATGACATTCTAACTTCTGATTTTTTACAGTATTCCTTTATGTTATTTTCCATTAGGGACGAGCCCGTATTCCTCACATGTGGGCAAATATTCAAGCACATAAAATACCAGACGTCACAAATAATTAAAATCAACAGAGCATACTTTCTAGCATATACTCTATAAAACATATTGAACTGAAATGATAATTCTGCTTTAAAGTCAGGTTCCTAAAAAGTGCACATTAATTTAAAATGAATGCCCAAGAAACTCATGGTATCTCTTGCTCTTAATTTTTTTTGCACAAAATTTCTAATGGTTATGTAAATGCCTCTTGTACAGTATGTTTCAATTTCTTCGAACTTCAAATGATCAAATAATTTACCAATTATTTTAACAATTATTGGATATAATCGTTAATATAATTGTTAAATATAATAAAATTATTTAATAATTATCTTATGAATTAATAGGGAACACAGTCTTATAGCGTGGTAAACTTTTTTTTAGAAATATTGGAATCTAGAGGATTAATCTACTTATACCAAATACAAATGAATAAAAGTGTTTTTCATTCATTTACTCAACTCTTAGGAAAGGGAAAAATGTAATTCTAAACAAACTATTAACCATCGCTCCTATTAGGTCCAACAAGATATTCTTTCAATGGATGATTATAATTTGTATTTTTAAACGTGTGTGTGTGTGCACCCGCAAGTGTGTGTGTGTTATAGCAGCATAATCCATATTATTAACACATCATTCATAGCTGTGGGAGAGTCTGGTAAATTTATAAGATTTATAATGGGATGGTTAAGAAAAATCTAAATATTAACAATGCAAAATTTGTATTGAGTTGGTTAAGATCAGGAATGTTAAGGGAGAAAAAATCCTGAAGGTTCTATTTTAGGAGCTCAAGAACACACTTTGCCAACTAATTGCACGAAGGCAATAATTCAACATTTGATCAGTGAATTCCACAAATGGGCAACAAGCTGCATCATGATTGATTTGTCAGAATTATTCTCTGGAAAATGCCGGAGGTTTGAATTTGAATGCAGCAAAAACCACTGGAACCATCAAGTTGAGAAGGTTTGGGAAATGAGTGGGTGAAGATCTTATGGGACTTTAAGATCCAAGCAAACAGGCACCTTTTGTTAATAACTTGCCTGATGTAACAATCATTAAAAATAAGAAAGTCTGCAGGATCCAATCTGGGTTAGACATCAGAACCAGGGGTTGAATTCCTACCAGAGCCCTTCCTCAGGGAAATTCTCTCTACTGATACATTCTGATAGAGAGAAATTCCCCAAGGATTGGCCCTCACAAAAACCTTGAAAGGTCAGAAAACTAAATCTCTGATCCCGGTGACTGACCCCAGATTGGATACTGTAACATATCCTGGGACATGTATATTTGCCTTCATTTGTGGCTATTCCAAATAATCCCAGAACTGAGGAAAAATAATTGGAAAAATTACAAAGTATTATTGGGATTTGCAGATCAAAGTTGAATGTTTATAGAAAAAGAAATCTGTGATTATAACAATCATGATATGAGCCTTTGGAGCAATATTGTAAAGGATTTCCTTAATATCTTGTATTATTGAATTTATTGACCTTGAATGCCCTAATTTTCCAAATTGAATATTGAATTTATTGGACCTGAATACCCCAATTTTACACACAGCAGTCTTAGACTGTGAATCTAACTATAGATGACCAAAATGTACTAACATATACACAAGCCCCATCTCTCTCTCTCTCTCTCCTCTCTCTCTTCTCTCTCTCTCCTCTCTCTCTCCTCTCTCTCTCCTCTCTCTCTCTCCTCTCTCTCTCTCCTCTCTCTCTCTCTCTCTCAAATTAGGACTGAGTGCAAGACAAGCTCTAGTAAGTTTTTTTCCCCTGATGTTTTTAGATGTTGGTATATTGTCACTTACCTGTTCTTGCTGTTGGCGAGCAAGATCCATTTGCTGCCGCTGTTTTTCAATTTGTGATGCTGCCAGCTTTTTCTGCTCATCATGGGCAGCCAGAAGCTGCTCCCGTAAACTGATGAGCTGGGTAATCATGGCAGAGAGCTGTCGTTCTTTTTCTGCTAAGCTTTCAGGGGTACCTAAAGGAGAAACAAAAGACAGGGCATAAATAACAAACAAATAAACAATCAATGGACAAAACTATTTCCATCCTACAGAAGGACAGAACTTTGAATATTTTATTAGGACATATATTAATAAATTCTGCTGCTGCTTTTTTCAGAGGTAGGGATCTTTCGCTATCATCTGGTAAGAGGAAACAGATAATTTCTCCCTTCTGACAAAGAGGTAAAATTAATTAGGTAATTTGCACTAGTTCGTTCTTTTTCCCTTCCACTTAAGTATAATGGCTCTTTAATGAATTACGGCATTCAGAAAAAGCAGTAATACAATGTCATCCTCCCCAATTAAATATTTTTTAAATAAACAAAATGTAAAATAACCCTCTTTACTAAAAAGAAAAATAATTCTGGACTACTGTTTTTAAAGATTTCCAACATTCACAGGAAATGAATACATTGACCTCATCTACAAAAAGATATTGATAAAATTGAACGGGTCCAAAGATGGGCTACAAGAATGGTGGAAGGTCTTAAGCATAAAACGTATCAGGAAAGACTTAATGAACTCAATCTGTATAGTCTGGAGGACAGAAGGAAAGGGGGGACATGATCGAAACATTTAAATATGTTAAAGGGTTAAATAAGGTTCAGAAGAGAAGTGTTTTTAATAGGAAAATGAACACAAGAACAAAGGGACACAATCTGAGGTTAGTTGGGGGAAAGATTAGAAGTAACATGAGAAAATATTATTTTACTGAAAGAGTAGTAGATCCTTGGAACAAACTTCCAGCAGACGTGGTTGGTAAATCCACAGTAACTGAATTTAAACATGTCTGGGATAAACATATATCCATCCTCAGATAAAATACAAGAAATAGTATAAGGGTAGACTAGATGGAGCATGAGGTCTTTTTCTGCCGTCAATCTTCTATGTTTCTATGATAGGTCATGACAAGATATAATCTATATTCCTAACAGAAACCTTCATTAGGATTGAAGCCAACTAGGTGAACTGAACCTACTTTATACAGGTAGTCCTCAACTTGCAACCATTTTTTTAAAAATCATGAAAAGTTACAATAACACTGAAAAAAGTGATTTACAACCAGTCCTCACACTATCATTGTAACCAATTTTATTGTATACATGATGTACAACGACAATAAAGGCAATACTATATACTTACAAGCATCACATCAAAACCATGGTTAAATGATTTTGGGGGCATTTGGCAACTGGCTTATATTTACAACAGCATCCCAGATCATGGGATCATCTGCCACCTTCCCAGATGTCTATGGAGATTCTCAATCCTGCAGATCATGGTTGTCCCAAAGGTGCTTTTTCAAGAGGCAACTCTGATTTTTCTTAGAAAACGTTTTGCTTCCCATCCAAGAAGCTTCTTCAGAGCTGAAATTGAAGCTGCTTTCCTGGGTGAAGAGCAAAATATCTTCAAAGAAAAAGCAGAAAGTCCAGTTGCCTGTTGAAAAAAGCAGTGTAGGTTGGAATAAGACATGCAGCTTTGAATAATGGAGGAACTATGTATGTGGTTTGTAACATTGGAAGGTATATTTTATTTTATTTTTTTATTTTGCCCAATACACAATGACAGTTTTAATGGGTATAGAGGAGATACTCATAGTAAAATATATCTATGAAAGAATAGAAAAGAAGGTATAGTAATAGAACATATCAATGAAAGAATAGAAGAAGAGATATAGGAATAGAAGAAAGGTATAGGAGATATAGGAGAGCAATAGGACAGGGGACAGAAGGCACTCTAGTGCACTTGTACTCGCCCCTTACTGAACTCTTAGGAATCTGGATAGGTCAACCATAGATAATCTAAGAATAAAGTGTTGGGGGTATGGGGATGACACTATGGAGTCCAGTAATGAGTTCCACACTTCAACAACTCGGTTACTGAAGTCATATTTTTTACAGTCAAGTTTGGAGCGGTTAATATTAAGTTTAAATCTGTTGTGTGCTCTTGTGTTGTTGTGGTTGAAGCTGAAGTAGTCGCCGACAGGCAGGACATTGCAGCATATGATCTTGTGGGCAATACTTAGATCTTGTTTAAGGCATCTTAGTTCTAGGCTTTCTAGGCCCAGGATTGAAAGTCTGGTCTCATAGGGTATTCTATTTCGAGTGGAGGAATGAAGGGCTCTTCTGGTGAGGTATCTTTGTACATTTTCAAGGGTGTTAATGTCTGAGATGCGATATGGGTTCCAAACATATGAGCTGTATTCGAGGATGGGTCTGGTAAAAGTTTTGTAAGCCCTTGTAAGCAGTGTGAGATTGCCAGAGCAGAGGCTACGTAGGATTAGGTTTGCAACTCTTGAAGCCTTATTGGCTATGTTGTTGCAGTGGGCTTTGGCACTTCAATCTTTTGTTATTAGTATACCGAGGTCTTTAACCGAGTGGGGATTATCCAAGATTTTTTTACCTCTATTTAAGAACCATTTTCTACTTAAGAACCCGAGCCCAGAAAAATTTCCCAGGAAATTTGAGAGTAGCATGAAGGCCCAGCCACTTTCCTGCCATTCCTCCTTTAATCCCGGCCATCTGGGCTGCCAGAGGAGCATTTTGGTGGGGCTTAATGAGGCTTTGGCAGCCCAGAGCGAACGAAGCATTTTCCTTTCTCTGGGCACTTGGACAGGGAATAAATCTCTGCCAGCGTCCAGAGAAAAGAAACGCTCCCTTTTTCTGGGAAGCCGAGGAGTCACCACAGCGAAGGAAAGGTGCCAGCTACAAAGGGAGCGAGCGAGAGGAGAGGGGAGCCCTTCAGCATGGGAAGGAAGAGGAAGCAGGTAGTAGCAGCAGCAGCCAGTGTATGGGAAGCAGCCTCATGCCAGGTGTATGGGGGGGAGGTGCTCCTCCTTGCCACCTAAGAGTCCCTCTTTTTTTTTAAGCTTTAAAGTTTTGGATTTCTTTGATTCCCCTCACCTCACCTTCCTTCAGCAGTGACTGTCCTCCTCCTCTTCTTCCTCCTCCTCCTCCCACCCAAATTCCGAGCTTTTATTTCTTTACTGTTGCACGCCTTATTTGCTTTTACATTGATTCCTATGGGAAAAATTGCTTCTACTTACAAACCTTTCTACTTAAGAACCTGGTCACGGAACAAATTAAGTTCTTAAGTAGAGGTACCACTGTGCATATAACTTGTGTGTGAGAAGGTAGAGAAATATTTTTTTTAAAAAAAACACACTGTAGGGACATCTTCCCAGATGATTTCTGACTAGCAAAGTCAATGCAGGTAACCCAATTTGCTTAATGGCATGATTCCATTAATAACTCTGTTGATTCGCTTAAGAACTGTGGCAAATAAAGGCTGGTAAAACTAGGGACAACTGATTTAATAACTGCCTTGCTTAGCAATGGAAATTCTGGTCCCACTTGGGCTCATAAATTGAGAACCAACTGCACATTCATTAAACATATACCTGTTGAAAGAGAACTGCTACACTTAGCATAGTTATAATGAATTAAAATTAGTAGGCAATTGAAGCAGTGGTGAGCTTTCAGGATGAATGGTCATGGTCTAATTTTCATTTGATGTAAGAGCAATTTTTTAAAAAAATAAAAACATAGAAACATAGAAGATTGACAACAGAAAAAGACCTCATGGTCCATGTAGTCTGTCCTTATACTATTTCCTGTATTTTATTTTAGGATGGATATATGTTTATCCCAGGCTTGTTTAAATTCAGTTACTGTGGATTTACCGGTCAGGTGTGCTGGAAGTTTGTTCCAAGCATCTACTACTCTTTCAGTAAAATAATATTTTCTCACGTTGCTTCTGATCTTTCCCCCAACTAACCTCAGATTGTGTCCCCTTGTTCTTGTGTTCACTTTCCTATTAAAAACACTTCCCTCCTGGACCTTATTTAACCCTTTAACATATTTAAATGTTATCATGTTCCCCCTTTATCACAATCTCCCTCTTCCTGCTTCCTTCCCCCTACAGCATGGCAATTTAGCACACAAGCTCATCATGCTTTATTGATGTAAACACCTAAACCAGGTATAGAAAGAATTAGCTGGAAATTAATTAATTATATACATACAGCCACCCCGAGTTTTCTGAGAGGGGCGGCCTACAAATCTAATTAATAATAATAATAATAATAATTATTATTATTATTATTATTATTATTATTATTATTATTATTATTATCATTATTATTTATAAATATATTCTATGCTGGTTAATGATAATGATAATGATAATGATAATTATTATTATTATTATTATTATTATTATTATTATTATTATTATTATTATATTCTGTGCTGCCCAACTCCCTAGGGACTCAGGGCAGCTCACAGCAAAATCAATATTATGGATCAATATTTAAAAAAATAGTACAATTTAAAATAATTGCAGCCATCCATACATTCAGGGGCTGACCTGATTAGTAATGGTCCCAGCAATGGTGTGCATTAACCCGTGTCTTCTATCTAGGATTATCAATAATTTACTAAATTGTGATTTAATATCAGAATTATCAGATTATGTACTATTTCATTGTAGCTTTCAGAAAACCATTTTGATGTAAATTTCCATGGATATATTGAAAATACCTACAAGAATCTCTGAAGCGTTAAGAATGAGAGAAGATATAGCTGAAGCTAATAATGCCTGCAAAAGCTTACATAGACATCTGTACAGTAGTACAGTGTCTCTGGTAGTTAGACTATATTGGTATGTTGTTATGATAGGCCAGCGTCTGTCAGCTTTTCATTTAGTTATCAAGTTTCAGTCCCAACAAGAAGCAGCAAAAACTGAGTAGGACAATCCAAGTTAGATTAAACCATTTCGCCATGTATATTTAAATTCACATGGAAACACATAAATGTAAATATAATTTCAATTTGCACTAGTTATGCTGCAAGATATAAGGCCAGGATAGAATATTATACATCCCACCTGACTAACATATCAGCCTGTGCACTAAGATAATTTTGATTGGAAGTAGTCAATTTTAGCTGCAGCATAGTGTAAACTTTGCTCCATTGGGAGAAACTATGTTTCTATCTGTAGCAAGATAGCTGACATTAGACACCAAGGCTGCAAAACAGGCTTCCATCTATACTACAAAGAAATTTTTAGAGTCTCCTTTCTTGTTTTGTCTTAAAGCCTCAATGTCAAGAGTTATTGTGGTCAACTCAGAAATACCATAGGTTTCCCAGTAGGCGCATGAAGTATTAGAAAACCATTTATAACATTTGTGGATTAAAGTTGACTTTCTCTGCTGCACAATTGCCTTGTACTGTATACATCAAGGGCACTTGTACAGAGTTGCTTCTGCAAAGCCAGCTGTAATCTAACCCTGCTTTCCTTTTTTCATATATGAAGTCAAGAGGCTTTAGGAAAACTGATACAGGTTTCTCAGGCTTCCATATACATTTTCCTATTGAAGTGAGAAAACCGGGAGGGGAGGAGGGATGGCAATAATTAATTAACTCCCTAGCCACCATTCCCACTAATCTATTTGCAGTGGCACAAATGCAAATAAAAAACAAAGAAATTAGCTGCTATGATTGGTTTCTTGTTTAATCATAGACACCATCATCGCTTTGCTACTCACGTGCTATGATACTCTTCATAAATTATCAATAAATAAGCTTTTCTGCCAAGTTGAAAAGAACATCTCTATTTATCTATTTTTAAATAATGAAGAATTTGCAGGCCAAAGTTGCCTTGGAAGTCAAGGCAATACCATAGCTCTCATCGAATAAAAATACCGGCGTCCATAATATATTACCCATGACACATGCATGCTTTTCTGATTTTAAACTGGATTTGTCTGCTACCTTTAAAGATATGGGGAGAACCATGACACCCTCCCCCACCTCCAGATTTCCAATGGGTTCTTCCTTATCCCCTTATCACATCTGTCTTGAGTTTCTCTCAGATTTGTCAGGTGGATCAGTGCTCCCCAGGGCCTTCTCCAGCTGAAGTATTTTAATTTGACTAAACACCTGATTTATTTTATCTCTCCGATGAGAAGGACAGTTTGTCTTAATAGAGCCTGTCAGCCCACAGTCCCATTCAGAGCAATTTACAGGCAGCCAGGGACGCTGGGAAAGAAGAGTGCTGTAATTCTGTATTTCATTCTCCTCCCGAAAGCACCTAAAAGCAGCTATTCACAGCTCCTTGCATGTGGCATTTTAGGACTGAATTAGCTTTTTATTCAAGTAACTACATTTGTTGTGAATAGCTTATCTGTAAAATTGCCACATTCACTACTGATTTTATTAACCTTTGGCTCTGTTGCAAAATGGTCTTCAGTTAGGAAGGACCTTTAAATCTGACATATTTTTTTTCCAGGAGACCTTTTATTTCAGCAACTTCAAATTTACTGAATTTGATCCATTGACTCTTTAACCAGTATATTCAAAACTTTTATGTCTCACTGGGAAAATCAATATCATGTGCAGAAACCTTTTATTTTAATTCTAAAGATGACACTTTCCTCTAACAGACCAACAGTAGTACATTAACTGCTGTCATCATTTGATGATTCTTTTTAAAAAAATAAGATGCTTACACTACTAGCTCTCTGGTTTATTATTGCTGTGTATTTCCACTGCTTTGGAAACCGTACATAAATCAACAAACTGAAAGTAAAATATTTATTTAAGTAAGAAGGTATATAAGGAGAACGTTTGCCTCCTTGCTCCTGCAGTTTCCACTGCTAATGACACAAGTTCTTTTTAAAAACTGAATAGCATTTTAGCACTTTAGCTGGGAGATCCATTACAAGAGACAGAATCAAGCCACATGAATAAATCTGTGTACTTAATGGAACTTCCCCTTTCTTCACGTTAACCACCTACCTGCCCAAAGCTATTCCGCCAGATCAATTGTGAGTACACAAGGGCTTGTGCAGAAGAAAGAACAGAAGGAAGAACAGGTTCAGAATTGTGTAATACATTTGTTTAATAAATTTGTTTTGTGTCCCAGTAGAATGCAAAAGCCAAATAACCATTCAGACTCAAACTAAGATATAGATATCTGAATGCAAAGTGTTTTTAAAGAAAATATATTTGAAAGATTAGTATAAAATTAAAAGTCTTGTTAAAGATAAAAGCTGGTTTCAATAATGTTGCATATTATGCTATACAGATACATTAGTCCCCATTTGAAAAACAGGCTTTGTTTCTAGTGTATCTCTTTAAGTCAGATTTATATATAAGTCAGAACAGTATTACTGTATAATATTGCAAATGTGTAATGAACTATTGTGTATTTAACTTGAATTATTCTGTGTTTAATTTGAATTTTGCTAAAATAAGCTCCAATTTTAGCTAGGGGTTATTCTTAAACTGGGACAATCTTATCCTGAGGAGTTTCTGTATAACAAAGCAAGTCATAGTGAAAAGGAGTTGACACCTATATTTCACTGAAAATAATAAAGAATGGGTGAAATGGGAATGAGTGAAAGCACAAGATATTTAAAATTAGTATAGTTATTTCACTGATACAGATTTAGAGAATCAAAAACTATTATATTATATAAATTATGAGTGAAAGCACAAGACATTTAAAATTAGTATAGTTATTTCACTGATACAGATTTAGAGAATCAAAAACTATTATATTAGAAGTATCATATTATTGCAAATAGCATTTCATATTTCCTTAGATGACAAAGTCCAACCGATTAATATTGTTTTAAATAGAACATTTAACCTGTTATTTTAAAATTAAACATAAAATCTATCTAGCACTTCATATTTTTGGGTACCAAAAAATAAGCAAAAATCCTTATCTGGATTGGGACAAAAATTAGGATAATATTAGATAAGTACATCTCATTAAATTGGCACATTAAAAATAATCAAAGGTTGAAGCACCACATCTGCAGATTATTATTTAATAAAATATATTATTTTATATTTGTGTCCAAAAACTTAAATAGAATGCTCAGTATAAAAGAAAGAGTATTTGATTTTAGATGCCACAAGAAACAATTTTATTATACTCTTATAAAAGAGAATGCAGCAAACATCAGATAGATGGTGATATTTCTACTTCACAGACTATAGGCAGCCATTTAACATTTACCTTGTTTTATTAGGTCACTTTTCAAATGCCAGAAAAACAGGACAACAAAGAAAACAAAAATAAACTAAAAGGGGATCTAGAAAAGAGAATGTAACAATTGAATAAAAGAACTTCTGAGATAAAAGTCACTTTGTGGTGTTTGTTTGTCTTTAAAGCCACCTCCTTCTATACCCAGGCATCTAATTTAAGTTTTAACTTCAACAGCAGTTTTAAAAGCTTTCTACTCTGAAGAACCCCCAAATGTATCATAAAGATAAAGACTTCGGCCTTCAGCTACAAAAGACTTCTATCATCTTATCAGTCTTTAGTTAAAGCAGCTAAACCAATATGACTAAGTTCTCAATGACTTTTTCAGTATTTTAGTTACCAAAGAGAAAGACCAACTGGAGTACCTTTTTACAGTATTCCATTATTGGTTAGCAATTTTGGGGGCTTCCATATACTACTGTGTAGTTCTTTGTCAATAAAAATGATATAAAGACTGCAGTTGTTCATAGCATAATTTGCAAACATGCTTTAGTCTCTAGAGTGAGTCATTCATTGAATGCAGAGATTCCACCCAAATCAAAGAAATATGCTAATTTAAACCATTTCCAGACTTGGAGGAGGGAATTATAAATGATTATCATTGTTTGATTCATTGTTTCATGATAGCTGTTGTCTTTGACTCTTTTCAATTGTAGATTGGCTTTTTTTCTGAAGGAAAAGGAGACTACACCAGGAGTCTCACATTCACGTCATCACTGCAGCATCTTTTCCCCTTTGCTAAATCGGGCATGGGCATGGCCAGCATGTGACACATTCAGCTCATGGGCCGGGAGTTTGACAATCCTGAACTATACTAAAAAAAGGGAAAGAAACTGGCAACCAAAGACTTTTATTTTGTAACATAAATACCTGATAACTCATTGCAAAGAACTTGATGTACACAACATATGCAACAGACTCACATACGAGTAACCTCTTGTTGGGATTCTTGTAATGGAAGTCCTCTTGAAGAGCATTTGGAAGCTCCATCAGGACCAGAATGCAGTGGGTTGGGTAGCTTTTGAAACTTTACAACACCTGCAAACTGCTGTCCCATAAACTGCAGAGATTTCCAACAGCTTCCAGGTGTGTAAATTGTTGGTTATCTACATGTTTCTAAAAATCCTTTGTTTGTTCAATTGGGCAAAAAAATGTTAGCCTCTGGGTAGTGGATTATAATGGTATAAAAAAGAGAATGTCAAATTTTATCTCTTTAAACCTTTAGGAGCTTCGAGAACCAATTTGGTTAAGTAATTAAAGACATTTGGCTAGAAGCCAGAGGACTGCGAGTTCTACTCCTACTTTAGGCACAAAGCTATCTAGTTGTTCACTCCTTTGGACCTTAAAAAGAAATGGAAAAACACTTCCCAAAAAATGTCACCCAGAAAACTTCATGGACAAGGGTGGGTGCCAGTTACCTTCCCCACTGCATCATGATGTTTTAAATGTGTGTGTTCCTTTCGCTTGCATGCACATCCTCTCATGCAGTTAGGCTTCGGCGCATGCTCAGGAGTTGGAATCAGCCCAAAACACAGCTGAGGAGCTGATCAGCTGTGCTTGGGGCGAAGAAATAAAGGTCAGTATTAACCCAGGGGCAGGTGGGAGGGCCCTTTTTCAAGCAGCTGAACAAAAAAAAAAGATGGCAGCATGCATGGACCAGCACCAGCCAATCCAGTTATGTGATGTCACCAGCAGATTGCAACTGGTTTCAGGCAATCCGGTCCACTCTTCCACAAGAGACACTGTGAATATGTTAACTAGGGCAATTTTACTGTCACCACATTTGGAGATGGTTAAAATTCTGGGAAGGTGGGAGACAGAAGACTTGTGTTTAAGGGTAACAACTATTTGAAGCATAAGTTGGATCTGCAAATACTAAAATGGAGCCTTATCAAGTAAGATATCTAGCTGCACCCTGGACTCTTTTAAAGCTTCCTCAGAGGAAGAGACATGAAAATAATTGTTGGGTCTCCGTTACCGCAACTGTATGATATTGAGCAGTTAAAAATACTGCAGTCACACTTTGCAAGACACGCAGATACCTAAAACATAATTCTCCTTTATTCAAATGGAAACTAGACAACCCATCAACAACCACATCACTTAGTGAACCAAATTCTGCTCCCAGTTGTGGTCATATGCCAAAGGCTACTATACATTTAAAACTTGCTAGTTCTAGAATCTAAAAATCAGTATTCCAATGAATATGGCAAAAGTCTCATTGGCCTTAACATAGTTAAATTAAATTAGATACCTGCAGTTTTTAAAACAGATTAACAAAGTTGGAAAGGACTTTGTAGATCATCTGACAAATGATACTCCAATCTCTTCTTGAAAGCCTCCAGTGATGAAGCTCCTACAACGTCCGAAGGCAAGCTGTTCCTTTGGTTGATTGTTCTCACTATCAGAAAATCCCTCCTTACTTCTAGATTGGGTCTCTCCTTGATCAACTTCCATCCATTATTCCTACTTATCCTACTTATTATTATTTTTATTATTATTATTATTATTATTATTATTATTATTATTATTATTATTATTTATTAGATTTGTATGCCGCCCCTCTCTTTCTCCTTTATTTACAGCCTGAGAAATTAAGAAGATTCTCTTTGAGTCTCTTACCTCACTGACTATCCAATTGCAGGCTATGCCGACTCTTATCCAGCCATTTCCTTGGCAGATCTCTGTGTCAAAGTCACCTAAGGACTTTCCCGTGTACCATTGTACTGTCTTTCAATAAGTGACCATAGCCAGATTTTTAAAAAATGTATAGCTTTCATATTAATCTGAGTTTTTAATTTAGGATTTTAAGCACCAGAGAGTAGGGCAAGAACAATGGATGAAAACTAATCAAGGAGAAAAGCAATTAACAATGGAATAGCTTGCCTTCAGAAATCGTGGGCACTCCCCTACTGGAGGTTTTTAAGAAGAGACTACCCACTCGTTGTCCTCCTTGAGCATGAGGTTGTACTAGAAGACCCCAAGGACCCTTCCAGCTCATTCTGATTGATGGATTGATCTCTGAGTACTAACACCCTTTGATATATGGTATAATTCACAGTAATATATTGATCCTTTTTTAAATTTCTTCCTTACCCTTTTTTTTCACGCTAGAACGTGACAATTGCTGCTTTTAGGTGAACAAGAAATGCACATAATAAACTGCATTTGTATTAGCAGTCTATCACTATTTTATTGTGGGATGCATTTCACCACCATGTAGTCTTCACTCTTACTAGAACTTTCAACAGCTTTTTAAAAAAAAACAACTCAAAAGTGACTTAGTACAAAGATTAAAAAAAAATGAGAACCAAAAGTTCTACATATTTTATTGAATAGTTACATTATTCTGTTTTGCTAGCTGTCTGCCATAGAGGCTGGTTAACCAAAAAGTGAATTTGATATCTTCATGGGCCTGGTTCAAAAGGAATTCTACATAGTTGTATTATTTGCTATAGGAGGAAGAAATGCATGTGCACTTTGGATGTAGCTTCTCACATTTTTTTCTTTCCTGGACCACTCATGCTATATATTTCCTTAAAGAGAAGCTTGCTTTTCACAGTTTTAAAGCTCCTTGCTAAGTAAGGCACTTCTCGCTTTACCCATCATCAGTTATTATCCTCTTAGAAACATCTGAATTATAAATATGGGTCCGATTTCATATTTCTATTTTAATGTGTTTTAAGTACAATTTTAATTTGCTAATTTAATTTATTTGAACATTTTTCATATCATATAAGCACATGCTTGTCTCAGAACATTTTTTCATTGTTTCTGTTACAAATAATAGATAATATTTAATGCTAAGAAAAAATGTTTGCATAATCCATCTAAAATTTTCTAAAATAAGTTTTAAATCTTTCTAAGATTTATCTGAAACAATTTAATTTTGTTGTATTCTTCTAAACAAGAATAGAACATTTTACATAGAATATCAAATGTACAGATGATTTTGCCATCCAGAAGTACTTTATTAGTGAAATGCGTGGCATATAAATTTAATATTTATTTATTTATTTATTTATTTCATTTATTAGATTTGTATGCCGCCCCTCTCCATATAATAGATAAATGAATAAAAATTCACAATTAAATTCATGTGTGCTGTGTCTTTTAGGAGGGAAAACAATTACTGTTCTTTATACCATTGCCTGTTACTAAACTTTAAAATGTTGCAAGATAAAAACTACTTTATATGTTTATTTCAAACTTTATTTTCAATTCATGATTCAATTCAGACTAATTGAGTCTGTCATCTGCACCGCTATAACTGTCTGGTTTGGTTCTGCAACCCAACAAGACCGACACAGACTTCAGAGGATAATCAGAACTGCAGAAAAAACAATTGCTGCTAACCTGCCTTGCATTGAGGACCTGTATACTGTACGAGTCAAAAAGAAGGCGGTGAAAATATTTACTGACCCCTCACATCCTGGACACAAATTGTTTCAACTCCTACCCTCAAAATGTCGCTACAGAGCACTGCATACCAAGACAATCAAACACAAGAACAGTTTTTTCCCGAACGCCATCACTCTACTAAACAAATAATTCCCTCAACACTGTCAACTTTTTACTAAGTCTGAACTTCTATTTCTACTAGTTTTTCTCATCATTCCTATCATCCTTTTCCTCCCACTTAGGATTGTATGACTGTAACTTGTTGCTTGTATCCTAAGATTTTTATTAATATTGTTTCTTCATTGCTTATTTGACCCCTATGACAATCATTAAGTGTTGTACCATATGATTCACTGACAGCATATACACCAAGACAATTTCCTTGTGTCCAATCACACTTGGCCAATAAAGAATTCTATTCTATTCTGTTCTATTCTATTCTATTCGTACAGACTGAATGAGCCAGATTAAAACACGCCAATATTTAACATACAGTGAAATAATACCATTTCCCACAAAAAGTAATACATGTTCACCATAACAAGGCCTATCAGGCTTTTCAGCGCATGTACTGAAATAAGCTCCCCCCTCTAAAATACCTCCCCCTACTTTCCGGGGAAAGGGGAGGACATGAATACCTCCGAGACCGCCTTCTGCCGCACGAATCCCAGCGACCGATTAGGCCCCACAGAGTGGGTCTTCTCCGGGTCCTGTCAACTAAACAATGTCGGTTGGCGGGCCCCAGGGGAAGAGCCTTCTCTGTGGCGGCACCGGCTCTCTGGAACCAACTCCCCCCGGAGATTAGAACTGCCCCTACTCTTCCTGCCTTCCGTAAACTCCTTAAAACCCACCTTTGCCGTCAGGCATGGGGGAATTGAAACATCTCCCCCTGGGCATGTTTAATTTATACATGGTATGCTTGTGTGTGTGTCTGTTAGTATATGGGGTTTTTAAATCTTTAAATATTTTAAACTTACTCGGATTATTTATTATTTGTTTTACTCTGTTGTGAGCCGCCCTGAGTCTTCGGAGAGGGGCGGCATACAAATCTAAATAATAAATAAATAAATAAATGATGGGAGCCATTCTTTTTTTGCAGCGGGCACACTCACTGCTTAGTTCACTCCCAAAATAATAAACGCCTTGCCCAACAATAAGGCCAAGGCCCATATTTCGGGGGTCAAAAGAAAATAAGCCCCTGTCTTATTTTCAGGGAAACATGATAGCAAACTAAGTTATGAATATCTCAAACACCTAGATTGAAAATAAAAATGTATAATTCTATCTATACATAATAGACATAAATAAAACAGTCTGGCTTTAATTTCTACAATTTTTAAATTTCATTTCAATATTTTGTCTGAAATCAAATGGATACTCCATCAATTTGTTTTTTAATTCATAAATCAAAAGAATGTGCTCTTAATTATTAGCTTAAAATAATGTGCTTCAAGAGCCTGAATTCTGTTTGAAAATGGAACATAAGAGATACGACTGTACCTGCTTGAGACCATACGATAGCCAACTGGAACTTTTACTCAGTAAGACTAGCTGGATTTGATTGAATTACCATTTTCTACCTGTGTTCTGCCCATTGCGTTGGCTTCCAGGCAATTTTAAAACATAATTCAAAGTGCTACATTTGATCTTCAAAGCTTTTCAGAGCTAAAGGCTAACATAGTTGTAAGATTATTTGATTCCATAGTGTCTTAAGATTAAGATCTTAAACGGAAAAAGGATCTGTTTCAGATGTTCTGTCTATCTGAAGGGAGATAGATATTTTTGGAAATGACACTCCAGCTGCAGAAATGCTCTTCGCAGAGAGATTTCTCTGACTCTCCTTTATTGTGTTTGCAATTGCAAGGTTATTAAAAGCAACTACCACTAGCTTCACAAACAAAATGTTTTTACTAGTCACTCCATTTCCAGTTCACAGAGCAAAAAGAGAGGATCCAAGAATGAATTTGCTGTACTTGAAAATTACACAAACTTCTGGTATATTGTCGCTTTCTTCACTCTGATCCCTCATGTATACCAACCACAACACAGGGAAAATATATACCCCAGAAGCTCCACAGAAGAAATCCAGTAGACAAACCAAGGTGGAAAATGACAAGAGCGTTTATTCCACTGGCAGAAATGGTTAAATAAGTAAAACAACACTTTGGAATCTAATGTATTAT
Source organism: Erythrolamprus reginae (assembly GCF_031021105.1). Classification (NCBI taxonomy): domain Eukaryota; kingdom Metazoa; phylum Chordata; class Lepidosauria; order Squamata; family Dipsadidae; genus Erythrolamprus; species Erythrolamprus reginae. The sequence continues at coordinate 125,219,358 of NC_091950.1, forward strand.
CACCTCAAATATTAAGAGAACTTGTTATAGGAAGCCAGTTTTTTCCTCCCCAGCTTAACTAGAATAAAAATAGCTAATAACAACCCAAAAAAGAGAGCACTCACATTACCATTTCTGTAACAAATCTCTCTTTTATATTCAGCCAAGACAGGCAAAGCAAAATAAAAAGTCGCACGTGAACGATCTTTAACCACAATCATCATGTTACATAGTCAAATGCTCTTAAACTGCTGTCTGCCTTCTCCAAAGTTGAATTCTATAAGAACCTGAAGTGGTTCTAGCTGCCTGAAAAAAAATCCAACCCCCCCACCCCCCCAACTAACCGCAAGCTCTTTGTACTTTGAAGGTCAGGTTGCAAGAGAAGAGACCAAGCTTCTCAACCATGTACTGAAGATTCCAACATCACGATAAGCTGGCACATAAAAGAAATGGCCTACATTTTCCAAACCATAGTTCCACCCATGTTCTTACAAGGTTCTTGTCTAATTATATCTTCAACCACAGGCATAAATATGTTTAAACAGATGTTTCTAAGCATCTGCTAAGCAGCAATGTTTCAATTTTTTTTGTTATTGTTGTTGTTTAATGCTTTTCTTTCCCTAACAGATCAGAATTCAAGCCATTTATGTGAAGTCACAATGAAACAGATCTTGATCTCCAACCACTAGTCCCTTGGGAGTTGGGTGGCATACAAATCTTATCTATCTATCTATCATCTATCTCAGCATAGTACCTTACTGTTTAACTTGGTTATTTACAAATATAACTAGCAACTCAACAATAATCCCCAACACCACAATATGATCAGGGAGAAGACTAATTTATAATTTGGCAAGACCTAAAATATACGTCTTCAGATCTTCTTGCCTTTTTATCAAAAGCAAATTTAAGTGTACAGGACCACCCACAAAATTTGGAGATAAGACAGAGGTTCAGCATCTTTTACTGAAACCACAGAATTTATGACTATGGATTTGCACGTCCCACATTTAAGAAGGAGCTTTAGCCCCATTATGGAGCGTGCAGAAATTCCCAGACTTACATATCAATATCTCTACTTCAAAAGATCACAAATAGAATGTACAATTATGATTTGTACCGGTGTGGTATGTACATATATTGCGTTTGTACATATCGTATGCACTTTGATGGGCCTACAGATTTGGGGAATTTGAGAGCTGAATCACAAAATAATTCAGAAATTTTGCTTGCAAAGCTACATTCAGATAATCCGTGACTTACAAGCACAGTTAAGGCCAAAATTTCTCTTGCTAAGCAAGATAGTTGTTAAATGAATTTTGCCCCATTTTATGACCTTTCTTGCCACATCTATATTGTATCAATATCAATGCTATCCATCCGGTATGATTTTTATAGAATTTTTCTTCACAAAGAAACAATGTGATAAGTGTTGCAAAACTGAAATTATTTTGAAATGTTCATATCTAGTTTTTGAAATTGGTGATGAATTCAAAGCAATATCCTTAATTTTTCAATATACACTTAAATCAAAGTAAGGGGTTATCTATGTTCAAGATCTTTATTCAGACTGTAGTTTTCATCTGTCTGTTGATATCTAAATTCAGTTACAAAGTACTAAGAGATTGATCTAAATACCCCTTCTGACGTTCTAAAAACTGAGTAAAATTTGTTTTTCCTCTCCAGATGTTTCTGTAATTTTATTGCAACTATTCAAAAATGCACTATTACTGTCCAGAGAAAAGCAATTTTCTTGTACATATTAAAATAAATTCTACAACCATTAGCTGTATCACCCAGTGAAACCTGAGTATTAATTTTTTATGCCATAGGATTAGAGTTGTGTGTCTTTTATTGTAGTATAGAACACTCTAGGGGTACATGTCAATCTACAGCTTTTCAAAGTCACATTAGAGTTGCATCTTCAGATACTGTGGCATGCTTTCAAAATAATAGAAATGTCAACCACTCACATAATGTTCATATTATCCTTAATTAATATAAATTGCATCTAATTTCATCTCTACTTAAATATATTGCTGCCCAAAATAAGGACCCTAATTTTTATGAGTAATTACTATTACTGATGCATCAACACAATTATTTAAATTCAACATATGCAGAGGCAGAAAGCAGCATTTACATTTTTTGTTGCCTCCTTGCTCCATTCTTAATTTTTGTGGTTTGGAATTCTTCCAGATTCTTTCTTCAATTCTGAAGAGAGAGAGAGAATGTGTTTGTTGGATGTGTATGTGTGTATGAACGTGCATATTTGTGTGTAAGTACTCAATCCATTAAATAATGTGATTGGTTATAATTTAATTTTTATACTAGAATATTATTTTATCAATATATTTTGCAATTATCAATATTGGCGATGAAACTGTAGATGCAAGATTGAGCAAAAGCTTGGCATTTAGAAAAACATAGGTAAGATAGTATAACTTAGTAGATAAGAGATATTGGCAGGATCTATTAATCTAGAAAGTAGGTAAATAAACAACTTATATCTTCTCTGTTAAGACTTTGGAAACCTAATGCCAAGCAATCAGATAAGATTGGGCAAGAATGCCAATGTGATTTGATGTAAAGCAACTTTCTAAGATGCAATGTATGTGGTCCAAGCCAGAACAATATATATTATCTTTTCAACTTAATAGAGTGGATATTATCACTTTACCAGTTTGTAAGGAGTAGTAGCTATGGAGTGACAATTCAAAATCATAGAATGCTCAGTACTTGTAAATATGTACCATATGAGTTGATCTTCAACTTTGCAAATGATACATCTACACTTTAGTTCAAATGATTTTGCCTATATTTATTTATTTATTTATTTATTTATTTATTTATTACTTAGATTTGTATGCCGCCCCTCTCCGAAGACCTCAATGTAAAAAACTATCCAAATATTATAAGGAGCTGTATAAAATATGGATGTTGTCTAAAATGGTAAAACATACATGAGTTTGAGATTTATTGATTGATTGATTTATTATTGTATCCCATTGTGAGAAGACCTAATTAGACAATAATAAGAATTAGTATTGTATTAATAAATTGAAGAGTTACATTTCTAGATTAGACATACTTTATCTGGGTTTGCAAAATTTGGAAAACACTAGACAGCAGCCATTAAGAAAAGGGGGGGGGACCTTTACAAAACAGATTTGAGCAGCCCTGTTGTAGTAGCCTTATTCTAAATAAGTGAGCACTATCAAACCATTATGCATGACATTTCCCTATTTTTAATATAGGATCGAATATAATCAGCAAATCTTATTACTGCATAAACTCCAATTTAGTGGTTTCCCCTCTCTATACAACATAAGGCAAATTATGCAAAATGCAACTAAAAGATTTTGCTTACTAAAATTTCTATAGCGTAGAAGAAATAGATTGAAATTTTGAATCTTAAAATTCCTGTGGAAATCAGGTGCATTTTATGCATCAGGTTTGATTATTTAATCAAGCAACTTGCATTTTGCCCTGCTAATTTAGAAAGCTTATAATATTTTACTCATAAAATAATTGTGCACCTGTTGTGATGGAAACCTATTTAAACAAATCTTAATAGGCATTACAATTTGTTCTAAACATAAGCAAGCAAACTGATCAGTCTATAAAGCAACTTTATAAATGCCAGGATTATTTTCCTTCAAAGCTTTCAAAGCATTGATATATTTAGTATTAAGGAGGCCAAATAAATATGATTAATGCCCCAATAATAAATCAAATAAGAAAATTATTCATATTACATTTCAAAACAATTACTTTATATGAGTTAATCTACATAACATGCTAAGACAGTGATGGCAAACATAAGGCACGGGTGCCACAGGTGGCATGCGGAGCCATATCTGCTGGCACACAAACTGTTGCCCTAGCTCTGCTACAATGTGCATGTGTGTGCTGGCCAGCTGATATTTGGCTCACACAGAGGCTCTGGGAGGACATTTTTGGCTTCCAGAGAACATCTGGGGGACTAGGGGAGGGCATTTTTACCCTCCCCCCCTGGCTCCAGGGAAGCCTTTGGATCCTGGGGAGGGCAAAACACGAGCCTACTGGGCCCACCAGAAGTTGGTAAACAGGCTGTTTCCAGCCTCCAGAGGGCCTGAGGGGATGGGGAAGCTGTTTTCACCCTTCCCAGGCATTGAATTATGGGTGTGGCACTTGTGCATGTGCAATAGTGTGTGCCCACACTGTTTCGGCACCCAAGGAGAAAAGGGTTCGCCATCACTGTGCTAATACATAATACAGTTGTATGGAATAGTTTTAGCATATCATGTGAATTCAGACAATTGTGATTTATTAAATAAACTATGGCTAAGCAAATAATGACTTAGCATAGTATAGCCCTCGTGTATATATTGGAATGATTATTCTATAGCAGTTGTTTTTCATTCAAATACAAACATGCCAAATTAGATTTAAAGAGACAATGGATAAAACTTCAATTTGCTGGCAGCCAATTCTACAAGATGTATTCAAAGGGCAGTCTATAATCTATTGCACACATGATTCTTCCATTTCATCTTGCACACTGTAAAAACTCTCCCCACCATCCAACAGAACTGTGTAATTAGCCATGGTACATATCACAAACAAACATGGCCGTGTATAACTTCCTTCAAGTAATAAATATAATTCAAAGATCTGAATAAATGGAATAGTATTAAGTTCTGGATTATCAGCACTGGGTTAAGCCCCATTCCATTATAACAAAGAAATTCTTACCCCTGTTCTGTATTCTTCGGGTCCCGTCAACTAAACAATGTCAGTTGGCGGGCCCCAGGGGAAGAGCCTTCTCTGTGGCAGCCCCGACTCTCTGGAACCAACTCCCCCCAGAGATTAGAACTGCCCCCACCCTCCTTGCCTTTCGTAAACTCCTCAAAACCCACCTTTGTCGTCAGGCATGGGGGAACTGAGATATCTCCCCCGGGCCTATACAATTTATGTATGGTATGTTTGTACGTATGTCTGCTTAATAATGGGGTTTTTAAAATATTTTAAGTTGTAAATTATTAGATTTGTTATGAACTGTTTTATTCTGTTGTGAGCCGCCCCGAGTCTACGGAGAGGGGCGGCATACAAATCTAATAAATAAATAAATAAAATAAAATAAATAAATAAATAAATAAATTCTTATAGCTCTATGGATAGAATGTTAACATCGTTATTCTTCCTATAATAGAAATTTCCCTGAACCCAAAGATCTTTTTGCCCATCAAATGGGCAACTTGATCATGCCAATACAGTGCTGAGAGAAAATTACAAACATTTGCCAGGTTCTAAGAAACAAAAAAATACATTTTCATTCAATATATCTATTCATCAGTAATATGTATTTGTTTGCTTTGCAAGTTTATACAGCTGTTCAGCTCACATTATATTATTAATTAACACTTTTTATATATAAAAGTGAGGAGAATTTCACTTAGATGGGGTAGTTCTCACAATAGAGGTAGTTCCTGACTTAAAACAATTCACTGGATGACCATTCAAATTTACAACAGTAGCTTATGACCATTTTTCACACTTACAACCAGGGGTGGGCAGCAAGCAAGGCAGGGTGGAATGCAGTTCCATTGGCGGAAATGAAGATGCGTGTGCAGCTCCAGCGGATCAGCGGCTGTCACTTCCTGGATTACTAGTCTCATCTTGGCTCTTCTATTTTCCCCTGGTGCTGCTGCATCTGCGCTCCTTGCTTTTTTCCTCTTTCCTCCTTCCTGGCCTTGGACAAGTTTCCCTCTCTCCTGCCCGGCTCCCCTCCAGCCTCAGGCGGCCAGCTCCCGCCTGAGGTGAAAACAGAAGGTGTGGGTGGAAGCGGCACTGGAAGCATTTATGCTTCTGTCAGCACCCGTTCACCAAGCTACCCAGCCTGAAGCAGGAGGGTGACCCAGGAAGGAGAGCGCAGGAAACACGAAGCAAATTTTCACCCCAGCGTGCGACATTGGTAAGGTTGCAAGTCGAGGATTTAACAGTTCACTTGAACGATGATGATAGTTCAAGCCATTCCCACCTGATCGTATGGCTGGCAAGCCACTCCTACCCAGTCACATGACCATTAAGCCACACCCACAAAATAAGCCTCACTCTCATTGTGGCAGTAAAAATTTTGGCTGCCCATAACTGCTTACCACCAGTGTTCCCTCTAATTTTTTTGGAGGGTGGGCGGAAAAGCATAGTGTCTGAGCGGCAGTCCCTTCGGGACTGGGCGGCACAGAAATATTAAATAAATAAACAAACAAACAAACAAACAAACAAATAAAAAACCCACCCTGTTTTGCCTCAGAGAATTTCAAAATAAAATACTGTACTGTGTCTATAACAGTGAGTTCATAATAGGGCAACTCTATCAATATTAAAATGCCACTTATATAGTTGAGCTAGTTTCAAACTAGATTTTGATTTTCTTTCTCTCTTCCTTACTCCCATTCTTTTTCTTTCTCTTTTCCTTCCTCTCTTTTTTCTATCTGTTTCTCTCTCTTCCTCTCTTCCTCTGTCTCTCCTTCCCTCTCACTCTTTCCCTCTCGGCTTCTGGGCAGGTTTGAAAAACTCTGAGTTGATGATGATTTTTAAGTGAGCAATTGCTCACTGCTCAGCTTATAGGGAACTATGTTTACCACTAGCGGGTTCCTACAAGAACAGTAAAGGATGCCACACCGGTAACAAAAGTTGAACTGTGCATCCAGCTTTGGGTATCTTGAATGCACGTGCGCATGTCCCAGCAATTTTTTTGCTTCTGCCCATGCGCGGAAGAAAAAAAAATTGCCGAAATCTCACGCATTTCCCCTCATGCACAAGACACAGTGCACCAGTAGCGGCGGTAGGAGCAATCGACTCCTTCTTACAACCATTGCAGCATACCTGTGGTCACGTGAACAAAATTCAGATATTTACCAAATGGTTCACAGTTATGAAGGTTATGCAGTGTCCTGGGTCATGTGTTCCCCTTTTGTGGCCTGTTGCATAAACAAACTCAATAATAAAACCAGATTCACTTAACAACCATGCTACTAACTTAACAACTGCAGTGATTCACTTAACAACTGTGGGGAAAAAAGTTGTAAGATGGGACAAAATTCACTTAACAATCATTAAATGTTGTACCACATGATTCTTGTCAAATGTATCTTTTTCTTTTGTGTACACTGAGAGCATATGTACCAAGACGGATTCCTTGTGTGTCCAATCACACTTGGCCAATAAAGAATTCTATTCTATTAACAAATGAATTCATCTAGCAACAGAAATTTGGGCTCAATTGTCGTCATAAGTTGAGGACTGCCTATACATGTTCAAATGATGCTACATCTTCCTGGGAAAGTGAGAAACCATTCTAATTAATGAACAGCTAATTCATGCTAACTTTTTTTCCTGACTAATTGAAATATTATTTTTTAACATATTGACTATACTCTAGATCAGTCAACTTATGAATACAGAGGACAAAGATACGAGGAAAACCATGGACAGAGTTGAATTTCTCTAAGTACATTGAGGACAGACAGAAATATAAAAGCTGCATAGGAAATGACGAGTATAATTTTCAATAATAATAATGTTTATTTACAGGCCATATACAACTGAAAAAGACAGACAATAACACTTATTAGGTAATATATACACTTAGCAAAAGCACAGCTAATAAAAACCATGAACTTATTAAAACATTCCCAACCTCTCCAATGTCCAATGATATACATGTGTATAAAATACATTTTAAAAAATAATAAGGCCAGCCTTAGAAGGCACATTCTTCCTTGTCAGCTATGTGATGCTCTGCCCACATCATCTAATGAGTACAAAAAAGGATAATTGTTCTAAATCCATTCCCATTTTGAAAATGCTTCACACCTTTGATATTTTCAAATGGACAGTACAAAATACTGACTCCATACTGTCTTCAATGGTGCTTAATTGCGAAGTTTAAGGTACAGTTCTTCTGACTTTATTAAGTTTAATATGCATATAGGAAAAAGTTAAACCAAATTTAAACAATGTTACTTAAATATATGTTTTAACTTAAAAGTAAGGAATATATTTCAAAACTCTATTTAGAAAAGAGTACATTTACAATTTTTCCATAGATAGGAGTACAACACAGCTATATTTAATTTTTGATGGCTATAGTTTTGACAGACCTTATTTTTTTGTCCCCCATCCATTTTTATGAAATACTAACCCTAAAACACATACACATACTGGCCATCTGATCACTTTAACAAATTCATTAGTAAAAATAAAGATATGCCCTGTAGTATATTACTAATTAGGACCTGGTATTAATTTTAAGGGGTTTCCCCTGGCCTCTTATATTCAATATTTACACTGATTTCTCTAATTGGAACCAACTGATCTTTTTCCTGTATATTTATTTTCTAAAGCCTAGCAGTTAACAATGACTCTAATACAAGTGAGGGGTTTTTTGCTTGTAGCTTTTGTTTGAGGTTTAATTAAGAAGACCCAGTGTCTCCAAGCCTGAGCTGTGTTTTTAATTGCTCATATGTATATCTTCAAAAGAAGTAAGAGACATTTATAACACAGAGCACAAAGGGGAGCTTTGAAATGTCTACAACCATACAAAGTGGCATAATTAAAAACCTATGGCTGCTCCTGTGATATATATGCGAGATATATATTTATAAAGTAAGCTATTGTATACACACATGACATGCCAAAAGTGGTTTTGCACTGTTAAAGGAATAATCTCAATGCATCTCATATAAGCTGCAAAGCAAACTAGCATGGTAACTTTTTATTCAGATTGATCTCGTGTATTCTGTTATCATAGATTACAAACTCCTGACAGATTATCCATATTTTCCACTTTTGAATTTTTAATTCAGCAGTAATTATTCCTCCTTTTAAAACAAGAGGTGGCACCTGTAACCACAACATACACAACAACTTTCCCAGGGTGGTCCCAACATGATTCCAGAAAAGCATCACAATTAAAAGATGCATGCTGTTATACTTCATGGCTGTCTTTCTCCTAGCTCCTAAAAGAAGAAAGTGCTATTTCTATCATCATGAAATTCAATACGGATTGTGGAATTTTATTTTTATTTTTTTTGCCTGCATTGTAGATGGAATCTCTTACAGAGTTGAAGTTCTTTGCCAGGCTTTTAAAGTCTAGAAACCTGCATGGACCTTCCTATTTGTTAGCTATTATTACACCACTGAAATTACAAATAATCCACATAACCACACCACACACCAATTTGATTTGAAAATATCTCCTTATGCGAAGTCATTTAAAACCCAGGGAGAAATGTAAAAAGAGTCTGCAAGTCATCTGCTTGGTCAGAGCACTTCACAATGCAAATGCCTTTCTTTAGTGGGCAAAGCTATTCACATCAGTCAATGTCTATCCCAAAATAGAACCTGCTATACAAAGACCGCATGTGACATTTAAGCCACAATGCCTATAAATACAGTTTATGTTTCAGTAGTAAGTTCCTCCAGAAATGGACACTAGAATCCGTTGCTCAGAGAGAGTATTCACTACACACTCTTTTTGTAAGATTGCTGGAACAATCATAACTTTTTAATACGATCTCAAAGAAGCTTATATGCCAATTAAAATAAACACGTAACTGGGTATGTCAGTGAAATAATTATAATATTTCAGGCCATACAATAACATACATTAATTTTACATTTTAAGATTAAGGTAAGGTGTTATAAAACAAGCAAACAATTGGGATCAATAACCATATTCTTTTCATTAAGTAATAAAAAATGAAAAATTCAATAGTTTGAAATGGAGGGGGAGAAATAAGAGGCTTCAACAGAAAAGACTATAGGGAGGCAATTAAAACAGAAATAAGAGGAATTAAAGGAGAAATAAGAGGTACTTAAATGGTTAAAAAAAACCCTCCATTGGACAATGTAGTGCGATTAGTCCTTCAGAAGGATACCAGAAAAATACTCAAAATCCTTTTCCAATTTTCCAGTCAAAGTCCTGGGATTACAGAGTGGTTTTGAGAATAAATCCATGAGCATTCTAATAAAGAGCCCAAGAGGTCATGAAAATTGTATATTTACAATTTACAAATGCACCCTTCCACAAATGTCTTTGTATAAAACTTCCTAAAAATCCTTTACCATTCCAAATTACCATCTACATAAGTGGTTCCCAACCTTTTTTTGGCCATGCCCTACTTAAGCATCTCTAAAATCCTGAGGCCTCCCCCACATAACATATAATTCTTATTTTTCAAATATAAACTCACGCAGAGGAAGCCTAAAAAGCCATTAACTAGGTTTAAACAAGGTTCCAACTGCCCCCATTAAAACTGAAATTGCCCCCCATGGCGCGTGGGCCCCACGTTGGGAACCAGGGATCTACATGGGTTAAACTGTGACCAGAGTAATGTATGTTTCCTGTGAGAAGCAACAGGCACACGAATACCGGTCACTGACACACATGCCCCAAATTCTGCATTCTCTAACCAGATAGCCAAGCCTCCTAAATAGTCAGAAGAATCCACAGCCCTCTGAAATAGCCTTATTAGACCAATAGTAGCTGCTTTTTAGAAAAGAGTAGTCATCCATCATTAATCATGGTATAATGGGAAGGATCCCCTTCACCACAACTATTTATCTTCAATCATTTTCCCCCTCAAGAATATTACAGGGTGCATTCCAAAAGTAATGCAATTATTTTTTTAAAGTAATTTATTGAACAGATTTGCACAAACACTTAAAATTCTTCAAAGTATTGTCCTTGGGCCTCTACACATTTTTTCCAGTGACTCTGCCATGACCTGGAAGGCGTTTTTGGTGACCTCTCACAAGGTCTTTGTCATGGTTGATTGTATCTCTTCTATGGATGAAAAATGCGCCTTGCCACAACATGCTACGAGTCTGTGAGTTCCTGGCCAAATACCAGGTGCCAATGCTGCCCCCCTCCTAAAGTCATGACGTCACCCCAGCAGACTTCTTTTTGTTCCCAGCCCTGAAAGGAACCCGTCCATAGAAGAGATCCAATCAGCCGTGATGAAGACCTTGCGAGAGATCCCCAAAGATGCCTTCCAGGGTGCATACCGGTCATGGCAGAGTCACTGAAAAAAATGTCTAGAGGCCCAAGGACATTACTTTGAAGAATTTTAAGTGTTTGTGCAAATCTGTTCAATAAATTACTTTTAAAAAATAATTGCATTACTTTTGGTATTGGGATTTAGCTGTTTAGAGTTATAATCCTCTTGAGAACATCTCCTGCCTGATAGAAGCATGCAAAAAAAAGAAATTGGTAAGATAGAAAAGAGTTTTTATTCATTTTTAATTGATTTTATTCATGTTTAATTTATTTAATTTATTTTAATTTATTTACATCAAATTTATCTAGCTGCCCATCTCACATTAGGTGGCCAAAATATAATACAACCTACATTTAAAACATTGAACAAAACTAATTAAAAGTGATAAATGTGAGCAAATCAAAACCATGAGAGAGAAGATATTCAATATAATTCAGTCTTTACATTGGGACATGTACAGGAGAATTATCTGATGAAATTCTACAATCAACTTGGAAAGTTTTAAAAGGACATTAATTCATGGGAAATAAGGATGTAAATGGCTATCATGGTCTATTATAATGGCTACATATTACCTCGAGCACTGAGATATTACTTGCACAAGAACATGAGGGAATATTTTTGCACTTACACATTGATTTTGGGCTTCCCACAGGCATTTAGCTGCCAACAGGAGGAATAAAACCTAGAGCTTGAATAAGCCTTTGGCTTGATCCAGAATAGGTCCTCTTATAAAATATTGCAAACAGACTAATTGCCCATGGAGAGGGGAAGTTATTTTTAAAGTCTCATCTACAAAGAAAAATACTCACGTATTACAAAATTTAATGTTAAAACCATATCTATTTTGCAACAAATACCATTTATTCTATATGTTGTACTGTTCCAGCATGTGTGATACTGGCAAAAAAAACCTCCCCCACTTTTTTTTTAACCCCAGCAGCTTTTCCTCATAACTCAAATGTCTTAAAACAGAAATGCATTAAAATAAGATTATGAGCTTCATTTATCTTCCCAAACAACCTTCCAAAGTAAGGCAAAGAATTGGGGAATTAAAATAAAGAATCCCCCAGTAGCAATCAGTGCAAAGAGCAGTTCTTCCTCGGAATACCACAGCTTTCTTTCTTTTATTTGGGAGTCTTTTCTTTAATCATTTCCGTTTGTTTTTAAGATACTTGCTACACATTCTGTATTACAACAATTAATAATTCCAAGAGGAAAGAGATGGCTATACAAAAGAAACAGGAAACCAAACACCCAAATTTGTGTTCTCAATCAAAAATGTGACATGTTTTTTCATAACCACCCATGACTGCACCGTCTAAGGGAATTTCACTCTAAGAAAATATTGTTAAATATGAAATAAAATCCATGTGAACATAAAACCAAACATTCAAGAGGAGCTTCTAACCCATTTGTTTCAACTCACATATAAAGGATGGATTAGCATTCATTGCAATTTATCATCTATCAATCTTGTTAGAGTACTACTTCTCCAGGTTAAGACATTATATCTACATTAAGAGTTTACCTTTTATTTCTCCAAGGAGTTCACTTGTGTTTAATCTCTCCATTTTCTCCTTCCAGTCTTTAGAAAGTAGTTTTTCCATGCAAGATGAATCTATAAAGAAAGGTGAAAGTATTAGCAAAAGTTCATATGAAGTCAATAGACAAACTGTTGGAGCAGCCTTTTCCAGAAAATGTGGCTTCAAGGAAGTGCCATGCCTCCTGCATTATGATAATAGCATCCTATTACCTGCTGGTGTACTTGAATACAGTCAATGAATAAAAATATATTCAGTGTTCTAAATAAAGAATGATGCCAGAGCTATATTGCCCTAACCTTGCAGGGGAATTTACAAGAGAAGAATCCAAATTCTCAGAAGCATTCAAGTTAAATATAGAGAGTTTTAATTTCTTACACCACCGCCTGTTTAATGACGACACTAGAAAGAAAACTGCCTGTACTCTACATATTATCTATGGTTTGTATGTATACTATGGAAAGGGTGTGCAATCAATTTATTCATTAGATTTGTACCCTGACTTTAGCTTCAACCACAACAACACAAGAGCATGCAACAGATTCAAACTTAATATTAACCGCTCCAAACTTGACTGTAAAAAATATGACTTCAGCAACCGAGTTGTAGAAGCATAGAACTCATTACCAGACTCAGTAGTGTCAACCCCTAACCCCCAACATTTTTCCCTTAGACTATCCATGATTGACCTCTCCAGCTTCCTTAGAGGTCAGTAAGGGGCGTGCATAAGTGCACCAGTGTGCCTTCCGTCCCCTGTCCAATTGTCTCTCCTTATCTCATTTATCTTTTCTTCCTTTCAAATTTGTTCACTGATACTTTTATATCATTTCTTCTATTCGTTTCTTTAGTTATATTACTACATATCTATTCTCTTCAATGTGTATTATATATTGGACTAAATAAAATAAATAAATAAATAAATCAAGGGGCCTACACCTTTATTTCTTCCTCCTATTTTATCCAACAGCCACACCTTGTGTGTTAAACTGGCCTGAAGAAAGTGATTGGTGAGCTTTGGTGGCTAAAGGTAAACTTGAACTTGGATCTCATTTCTAATCCAGCACATTAATTTCTACAGCATTCTAGCTTTTATAAAGCTGTTTCTCCTGGAATTCAGACCAACATATGATAAGGGAAAAGTTTAACTACTATGCAGTAAAAGCAAAGCAGAGGTATTTATAGAGGGAGAATGGATGCGTGCATATTGGGAGGGAAGACAAACTAGGTATTTGACATTTTCGTTCCAGCTGCAAATCACAGTAAAATTAACTTTACTGTCTGCTAGAACAGTGGTTTGAACAGATCTTACTGACAATAAAGGGGGACATGTAGGCTAAATCTAAGGGGCAGGTGTCTGCAGCTTATTAAAAAGCCAAAAATGTCATGTGATGATTATTTTCCCAACCAACCACTCTCACTTGTAGTGAACACAAGTCACAAAATAGAGTTTTAAGTTGGCTGCTCACATGCCTGCTCACCTTCTGGTGACTTATGTTATTGTTCTATTCTGAATTGGGCCAAAGACTTTTGTTATACCCATCATTATTCCAACATGTGGTTATAAAAAGAGAGAGAATCAAATCAGCTGTCTAGTATTTTATGTCCTAAGCCATAGCAATTCCATCCAAATGGCAACTAATGATGGCTATGGCTCCAATTCTAATTATGGCTGGCTTCCTCTCTCCTTTTATCCATTGGCTTTTCTGTACTCCTAATAAACACATCAAGTAAAAATTGCAGCTCATTTAAAATATAACCTTAAATAATAAAAATATGAATTTACTTCACTGAGGGTCACTATTGCTTTTTTTTTTTTTTTGGAAAAATACTAAATCATAGTTTAGTGTAACATCTGCATGCAGCCAGTTTATGAAAAAATAATCAGTGCTGTAACTGCATACATATTACCAATTTATCAGAAGAAAAGCTTACTGCAAAACTTTTTTACAAGTTGTGTTTACAAGAGTATATGAACATCCTTAGAAAAACAATGTCACTTGTTTCTTTTCCACCATGTAGTATTTTAGATGAAAAGCCAATTTACTAATTACAGTGATCCCCCGGGTATTGCGATCCCGATCATTGCGAAACGGCTATATGGCGATTTTTCAACCCAGAAGTAAAAACACCATCTGCGCATGCACGCCCTTTTTTCTATGGCCACGCATGCGTAGATGGTGCTGGGCAGATCAGCTGCTGGGCGGCTTCCCTGGGTCTTCCCCCTCTTGCTGGCGGGAGGGCGAGAAGCCCCCCCCAGCACCCGCTCGCCCGCCGTTCACCGCTCGCCCGCCCTTCGCCCGGCCACCCGCCGTTCGCTCGCTGCTCGCCCGGCCACCCGGGTTCGGGGGGGTGCTGGCAAGCCCCCCATGCCGGCGGCGACATTTTAAAACAGCCGCGCGGCTTCCCAACTGAGTCCCGAAACCAAGGCGAACTTCCGCGTTTGGCTTCGGGACTCAGTTGGGAAGCCGCGCGGCTGTTTTAAAACGTTGCCGCCGGCATGGGGGGATTCCTAGCAGCCCCCGGACCCCCAACCCGGGTTTGGGGGGCTGCTAGGAAGCCCCCCATGCCGGCGGCGACGTTTTAAAACAGCCGCGCGGCTTCCCAACTGAGTCCCGAAGCCAAGGCGAACTTCCGCGTTTGGCTTCGGGACTCAGTTGGGAAGCCACACGGCTGTTTTAAAATGTCGCCGCCGGCATGGGGGGCTTGCCAGCACCCCCCGGACCCCCAACCCGGGTTTGGGGGGCTGCTAGGAAGCCCCCCATGCCGGCGGCGACATTTTAAAACAGCCGCGCGGCTTCCCAACTGAGTCCCGAAGCCAAACGTCAAAGGCGAACTTCCGGAAGTTCGCTTCAGGACTCAGCTGGGAAGCGGCGCGAGCGAACGGCGTGGGCGGGCGAAGGGCAGGCGCGCGGGCAGGCAGGCGGCGGACAAGCGGTGGGCGGACAAGCGGCGGGCGCGGCAGCAGCGAGGAGTTTGCGTGGGCGGCGGGGAAACCCCAATCTTCGGCTCCTCGCTGCTGCGGCGGAAGTAAAAACACCATCTGCGCATGCGCAGATGGTGTTTTTACTTCCGCAGCGCTACTTTGCGAAAAACCGATCATTGCGAGGGGTCCTGGAACGGAACCCTCGCAATAATCGGGGAACCACTGTATATCCTTTTAAAAGAGAAAGGAGAAAAACAATGAACAAGAATAAAATTAAGAGGCTTTAAGTTGTAAAGACAGCATTAAAATTCTTGTTATACCATAAAACAAACAATTTAATCTTGACAATCACAAGTTTTTATTACTCTTATGAATTTTGGCCAGATAATAGAAGCTTCAACAACTAACCATAAATTATCAATAGAACATTATAATTTGTTGCCTGTGATATTATCAGTTATAAAGATGATTCTCTTGTGTCCAGACAAAATTTTAATCATCCTCACCCCCACAAAAATAATTTTGGCTTTAAGTTGACATTTACATAAAATAATAGAATTTTAGCTAAGAGGCTTTTCCCCAATATCTCTATTATTACCACCACCGTACTCATATATTAGTGTAAAATATATTAGAGAATTAAAGCATATTCGGACAGCGTTAATTTTCAGCACTTCTGGAATCTTATAAAAAATTTCCACAGAGAACAATAAAATGGCACATGTGCATTTCTTTGTAAATTTCTTTTCCATACACTAACAAGCTTTTAAATATCCTTTTCCACACAGTAATCAGCTTTTTCTTTTTAAAATCTACAGATGAAACTGATACTATTTATTGTTCTGATATAACATATTTTTGTTCATGACTTTATGAGTTTATGGTTTTTAAAGAAAATATCTAAAACTTAATAATTAGGCAAATTCATCCAAAATTAAATTAGATCATATAAATAATGTTACAAAATGGTGGTGTGTGCTAAAATTGAATAATTATTATACCAATAAATTCCCATGAATCACCAGAAGGCAAAATCTGGAAAAGTACAATAGTTTCTACATAAGCCTAAAGTTTGTTGGTATTTCATAATGCCTCAACAACTTTTCCTTTTCCTTTAATTTCTGGATGAATGAAATTAAACAAAGAAAAATAGTTCTTTAAAATTGTATTGTTGTTTATCATATAGTAATCTGATAATGATTGTTATTATTTCTAAAACATGGTTTGTTTACATACAATCTTCTATCCTTTCATTGATATGTTCTATTACTATACCTTCTTTTCTATTATTTCTTAGATATATTTTACTATGAGTATCTCCTCTATAACCTTCATCATGTATTTTACTATGTCTGTATAGATATATGCCCACTAAAACCCTCATTGTGTATTGGACAAAATAAATAAATAAAAATAAAATAAATGTCTAGGCATTTCACAGACGCAAAAGACAAACACATGAATGATTTGTTAATTATTGAAAATGTATAATTTTTTAAAGCAATAAATGAAGGAGTTTGAAGAAAATTTCAATCAAATCTCCCTCTTTCCCTATATTGCAATAAAAAAACTTCTGTGATGGAGAGGAATCTAGCAATATCTGAAACATAAACAACTCTCTTGAAATCATACTCAAGAAAACATTATTTATATTGAAAGAAAACAACGAAATTCTGTTTACATTATTAAAGTTCAGTCTACATTTATAACTGGAGCAATGAAGAATGATCACTTCATTTTAAAATACCTTAGGATTTCTGAAATTTCTCTTCTTTCATATACTCCATTTCAACATTGACTTTACACTTTAATTATATCATATCGTATCAATTTCACACAGTCAACGTTCCATCTTACTTACTGGTTAATTCAACTTTACAATCTACCTTTACATTTAGTGACTATCAAGCAAAAGAGATTAAAAGCAAAGCATCAAAAGGAGACTATTAAAACCACTCTTAAAATATGCCAGTGGTCAGAGCAGTGTTTACAAAATTAGGGACAAACTCTAATTAGAACTTTTCTCAATTATAATATCAATTCTGGCAATGCAGAATCACAGTGAAATAGAACAAAATAATAATATATTAAGTTTACTGGCCCAAAGTTGAAAGTCATAGTAAGTGGTGGTCATAGTAAGATGCATGCAGACCATATTGTTGGCAGTATGCCTACTTTATACAGACAACTTCTTCGTCCAACTTATTAACTCAGATTTCATTTCATTTCATCCAGAACAAATCAATTGCAGATTAAATGGTGGGTGGGGGAAACAATTGAAGAAAAAAGATTCCAATCAAACATGAACTATGCAAAAATGTCAAGGCCAAGCTCTGGTTTCATTCACAAGTTCTGCCAAAATATGGATTAAGCATGATGTTTCGTTAAACAAGCCATTATAATTTAGATTGCACACATTTCGTACTAGTTCACGTACGATACTATGTCAAAATTTTGCATGTTATGGCATTCCATAACATCCATTCCTTGACATATGAAACTGAACTCTGTTTGATATCTCCTAATGTGTTTCTGTGTAATTTATTCATCTTTATTTTTTTTCTTGGTTCCCCTTCATTTTCTGCTCTTTTTCTCATGTTCTTTATAAGATTGATTATTAATTATGTGCCATAAATTTCCTTCTGACTCCTAGTGACCAGATAGATAGATTCTCTCCGTGCAGAAGTTTCTGATTTTAAGTTTTCAACCTTGTTTAACAATTTTCCTTTTCTCATTTGTGTTGGCGTGCCTACCTTCCTTTTCAGTTATTATCTGGGGCACCTCTTACATATTTTCATCATTATTATAAACTGCATATTTAAAGTTTTAATTCCACCAAGAAAACAACTTGACCTTCCTTACGGTAGTTGGCCTGCAAACTTCCTGCAGCATTGCCGATTTACTCAGTTTGTGTCATTCAGAGTGAAACAGCTGCATTACAGTACAGAGCAAGCAACGAGGGAGAGCAAGTCTCCGGGTTTGCTGGCTGAGCTATCACATGCAAGCAACAGCAGAAACATTTTCATGTTTCTCATACAAACTCTGTTGGTGCAAATGTATATGCAGAGAAGGCCAGAAACCACTTCCAAAGAAGCCAACATATGGTTATTTTAATCATTAACAAAAATTATTTTGCACAACCTCTTTCATATTAGAAAAACTCTATATCAGTGGTGGGTTGCTACTGGTTTGCCCCAGATCAGGTGGACCAGTAGCAGTGGTGGGAGGCTCCGCCTACCTGCCTGGAAGTCTCTGTGCATACACAGAAGTGCCCACGCGCACATGCTCCCAATAGCGAACCAATAGCAAAGGTAATTGATACTCACTACTGGTTCCTAAGGACTTACACTGACTTAATGGCACATCAACCATCCACTCCATCCTCTTTTGAAAGTTTAGCATCTCCTGCTAAATTGTTTAGTCTCTTTACTAGGAAACAGTTTGGCAATTGCTCCCAAACTGCTATGGAAGGAATGGCAACATTATTTTGGAAATCCCCTTGACTGAAAAACTTAGAAAGGTATCGACAGATGAAGGTAAAAGTCTGATTTGCTAGAAGAAGAATATTCAATCATGCACCATTTAATCTCTGTTACTTACAATAAATATATCTAAGCATTATATATTAAGATTTAACAAACCCACATACAGTATCTGATCTTGTACCTCATTGGTAAAACTTATTTCTATGCTAAGTTAAAATTCAGAGCTTACACTTCCGTTTCAATTTTCTCAATCCATTGAAAAAAATGAAGTCTACAAACTAAAGTTCCTAGATTTCTGAACTCTTAAAACTATTACTAGCTCTGATTGAAACTCTGGGTTTTCAAATATTGGGATATAAATATTAATTGTTGCCAAGCTTGTTATCTAAGCTGAACTTGACTGGGAAAGGGGCTTATATAGTTCTTTTAAAAAAAAAACCTAATGAACATTTCAATCCACATAGTTAAAATGCCATATGCTAAAACGCCCTCCCTCATTTTGTTTCTATCCTCATAAATGGGGATAACCAAGATTCTGCCCTGAGATTTATATATTTTTTAATTTATTTACTAAAAAACAAAACCTTTCACCTTTCCAATGTTTTTGTTCTCTAAAAACAGCTCATACAATGCTCTATTCCTTTTTATTTTTAGCAGAGAAATAGGAGAAAGCATGCTTTTCCCATAGAACAAGGCACAGATATAAACATCAACACAGATGCTCTGGGAGAGAGCTGAACTTCTCAGCCACTTTATCATTAAGGAATGCACCAACTGTTTTAGATAATCTTGGGCCAGCTCAAATTCTGTTCCACACTCCCCTTCAGGAGTGGTCAGTCTTGCCCTGCTCCTAATTTTTCATTTTCCTCCTTCCTCTGGAAGAAAGAAAGTGAGAAAAAAAAGACAGAGACCAAGGACTTTTTGAAAACAAAGAAAAACTTTCAGACAATTAACCCTCTCTTCTTTCAGATAAATTACTAAGTACCAAATGCAATCTCTTCCCATTGTTTAGCCAATATGAACAATTTGTAAATGACTCAGGAATAAAATTCAAAAAATGTCATTTTAAATTAGAACCATTATAAACATGCTAATGACTGCTCGACTCAAAAGATGCAGGATTAGTATAAAAGAATATATTTAGTTCTTGAGAAAATACAGTTGCCTTGTCACACAACTATTTGGACATTGAATTATATGGTTTACTCTAGGCCAATTTCACGAGCATTGTAGTAGCCAAATCTATTTCTTATGTCACAGATAGTTATTTAACTTATCAGTGAAACTGTTTATATGCAAGTATATTTTGAAGCTGTCAGAACAGTATTTTCATTCCATTGCTCCCTTTCCCTCCTATTGTGGAATGAATATTTATATTACTGAATATGCCCCTTATTCAGAGATGGTATTCTGCTGGTTCAGATCGGTTCAGATGAACCGGTAGTAGCAACCTGAGGGTGGGCCTGGGCCACCCCGGGTCCACCCTTGCCCGCCCACCTGCCTATCTACCCCAGCGCTATGCAGTCCTATTTAAGCACATTTTGAAGCCACCTGCATATGTGCAAACCATGTTTGCCAGCAAAGCATATGCATGGAAGACCATGTGAGCAAAGCTAGTGTGCACTCACATTTGCAAACCGGTAGGGAAAGTAAGTGCTGCTTTACTCTTATTCCTGTTAGCATTGCACTGCATTATTCTGACAATAAATTTCACACATACTATAAAACCTATTTTCTCTAATTTCCAGAATAATGTGAAATGCTGGTGATTTATAACCTCAGAACTTACATAGAAGTAATCACTTATACCTAATATTAAAGAGACACGATTTACCTAAAATGGAAATGCACTGTTACTTTCAAGGTGTACTACAATACACATATAAATATTCTTACCTTTACAATACTGATTATTAAGCATACAATTGGCTAACGAGTTTCTGATATCCGAAAAGCAAGTATCTATACCTTCTTAACATATCTTAGAGATTCATATGATCCACATTATGGTTTTACGCTTGCTATTATTATTATTATAAGACTTATTAAGTAAGCTGAATATTTAGGATGGACATACATCAATTATTATGTTATTTATTTTCTGAAATTCCATAGATTATCTTGAGTTTGTATTGTATTTTAACTTTTAGTAGTCTGCTCTGCATTAACTTTTTGTTCTTCAATGAGCAAAGCTTACCTGGTGAAAAATACAGGATTCTAATTAGGAAAATTAGAGCTACGTTCTTTGTAAAAATTCATACAACCACTGAATGGTAACAAACAGATGCAGAAAACTATAAAACTATAGGTATGTATATAACCCTACCTGGCTTTGGGCCAGAATACCTACAGTACCGCCTGCTGCCACATGAATCCCAGCGACCTGTCAGGTCCCACAGAGTCAACCTTCTCTAGGTCCCATCAACTAGACGATGTCATTTGGCAGGCCCTAGGGGAAGAGACTTCTCTGTGGGGGAGCTGGCCCCCTGGAATCAGCTCCCCCTGGAGATTCATACTGCCCCTACCTTCCTCGCCTTCCGTAAGAGTCTTAAGACTCATTTATATCACCAGGCTTGGGGCTATTAGATCCTTGCCCCCTGGCCAATGAATGTATTGAGAGAAAGTGGATTAATTAATTTAAAGTAATTAATTTGATTAAGATGTTTCATATTATTTTATTGTATGTTGTGAGCCGCCCCAAGTCCCCAGAGAGGGGCGGCATAAAAGTCAATAAATAAATGAATGAGTCAATACACACACACACACACACACACACACACAAAACATATGTATCTGTACATATGTATGTGTGTAGCCATACAGAAATTTAATATGAATCAAACCACTGAAGAAAGTATGCTACAGTTCCTTCCATATATAGTTTATTTGTCCAAAACACCAGATTTCCATATTATTCTGTTTGGTAAGAACCCTGCTAAATGCAATAATTAGGAATGTTACCTTTTATAACTACTTGTAAATCATGCTGGAGACTAACATTGATGGGGACATCATATTCACAAAGGATGGGGTTATTAATATTCACTATAGCTTTACAATAACTTCAATAGAGCAGACTGAATGCTTCTCAAGTCTCCAGTTTGCTTAACATTAGGGGAAAGAATTTGTTTAACATTAAAAAAAGGAATTTGGTTAAGATTCGGGAAAGGCTGCCATCACATTTGTGGTGTTCCCATAGCTATGCTCTTGGCCATTCTAGGAACCAAATTTTGGCCTTTGGTCTCAGCTGGTTTTACAGTGAATAAACAGATGGAAATCTGTCCCCAATATTTTTCTGTTAAAGAAAATCAAACTAATGTTGCAAATAGAGGTCTGGCAGAAAGACAGAATGTTTTTTAATTCTATTCCTTCATGTATATTTTCCACCAAAACATAAATAGCATCTACTTCTTTTCCCCCCAAATAATATGGAAAAAAACACAATATTTGAATTCTCATATTTAAAATATCACTCTCCTTTTTTCCAGCACTAACCTAACACTCTGAATTATTTTTTTATTTTATCCAAATGTACCAATCAATACAGATATTCTCAGTTATGTCAAAGACTTCCAACTGAGAAGGTTTAAGTAAACAATCAAGAATACTTCAGTAGTGAAAGATTACTATTGAATGAACACTACATAACGTTGTGGCTAGAACTTTTTCAGGCACTTTCTAATGCAGTATTTTTTAAAATATATATTTAATATAAAATTAATCATCACCATTAGTTTTATAATAAATATGGACAAAACCTTAAAGTTAGGCTCATTTACTTAATTTTTCCATATTTCCGTCAATAGAGTCTACATAAAAATATGCATTTGCAAGCATATTTATCCAACTCTACTTGTTTATTTATTATTTATTAGAAACATAGAAACATAGAAGACTGACGGCAGAAAAAGACCTTATGGTTCATTTAGTCTGCCCTTATACTATTTCCTGTGTTTTATCTTAGTACAGTATGTGTTGTGATTCAGCCTGAGGCTCCTCAGGGACCGGCTGGAGCTCTGCCGGATCCATGTCCAGAGGAGGAGGACAGTGAATAGGAGGGGGAGGACCAGGCAGATGGGGGAGAGGAACGTCAGGAAGAGGAGGAGGGAGAGCAGCCTGAGACCCCCGGGGGGGGGCTCTCCCCAGCTAGTAGCCTAGATTCATTGGATGAAGACGCACAGGGTATAATAGACAAGAGGCAGCGACGTGCAGCTCAAAGACGGGGCCAATTAGAAAGGTATTTCCATCTCTGAATTGGCAACAGCTGGGTTTGGGTGTGGTTCTCCTCAACAGGGTTGAAAAGGCAGGCCCGCCCTTACAGTCTTGTGGAGAGTTATCAACTGGGAGTCCTGTGACCTTGCTTCGATTCTTGGCGTCTCTGATCTTGGCTTGTGGCCTAGAAGTCTGGAAGACTTGGGTGAGGCGTGGGGTTTATTACCTCCAGCGTTGTTTTTGCCAGCAAGAATCCTGTTTTATTGCCTGGCCTTCGTGAAACCTCTGTGAAGCTTCATAGTGTTCCTGTCTGTAAGAACAGTTTTTGATACCTGTGTTTGCTTTGAATTATAGAAACTGCCTTTGCTTTTTACCAGTGTGTCTGGTTACTCTTTTTGGTTGGTGTTGGTGTCTAGGGGGACCCAGACAGAACAGTATGGATATATGTTTATCCCAGGCATGTTTAAATTCAGTTACTGTGGATTTACCAACCACGCCTGCTGGAAGTTTGTTCCAAGCATCTACTACTCTTTCAGAAAAATAATATTTTCTCACATTGCTTCTGGTCTTTCCCCCAACTAACCTCAGATTGTGGCCCCTTGTTCTAGTGTTCACTTTCCTATTAAAAACACTTCCCCCCTGAACCTTATTTAGCCATTTAATATATTTAAATGTTTCGATTATGTCCCCCCTTTCCCTTCTGTCCTCCAGACTATACAGATTGAGTTCATTAAGTCTTTCATGATAAGTTTTATGCTTAAGACCTTGCACCATTTTTGTGGCCCGTCTTTGGACCCGTTCAATTTTATCAATATCTTTTTGTAGGTGAGGTCTCCAGAAGTGAACACAGTATTCCAAATGTGGTCTCACCAGTGCTCTATACAGTGGGATCACAATCTCCCTCTTCCTGCTTGTTATACCTCTAGCTATGCAGCCAAGCATTCTACTTGCTTTTCCTACCGCCTGACTGCACTGTTCACCCATTTTCAGAAATCACTACCCCTAAATCCTTATCTTCTGAAGTTTTTGCTAACACAGAACTGCCAATACAATACTCAGATTGTATTTTTTATTGTATTATTTATTTATTTATTAAATTTCTATGCCGCCCTTCTCGAAGCGACTCAGTGATATATTTGTATGTATATATTTACCAAAAGTATACATTTCACACTGGTGCAAGAGGACTGGGTGTTGTTAATATGTATTATTGGGTTAAGGATTTTCTGTCTTCACTGTGAGTTGTATTGTGTTGTGGGGGGTTGCACTAAGGCAGCACAAACAATCTCACTGTACCTATATTGTGCAGTGATAATAAAGATTTGAATTTGAATTCTACAAGCAGTTTTTTCACAGAATGCAATTTTTGTTTTTGAAAAAAATATGGAAGTTGTATATGGAATAAAACGAATTTACCTGAAAAGAATTCATGAGGAATACCTACTTACCTACCTACCTACCTACCTACCTACCCATCTATTCATCCATCCACTAAACTACTCCTCGCTCATATAAATAAATGGACATATTTTTAGGGAACACATAATTAGGTCAGGGCTAATTTCTGATCTCTGCCATCTTGATTTGACCTACTTCGCAGACATATTGTGAGGATAAAATGCAACACATAGAATTATAAATTACATCTTTGTATATTATATGAACATATTATACAAACAGAAGAAGTACATTAACAGATAAACGTTTTCAGCAAATATGAAATACATCTTCAGTTTAAAATGTTTCATTGCAATTAATGATATGGTGACAGATCATCTAACATACTGAACCCAGACTCTTTAGTGCGAAATACAATTGTTTTAAACTACATTTAACATTTCTTCTTGTATTTTCAATTAGTAAAATCAGACTTCTCTTACTCTTGAATTATTTTAAGCATTCCAGATTTCATTTGCAATCTTATCACTTGCAGTTTATCTTCACTGAATTCTGGCGGAGACGTTTGCATTTCTTTCCCACTGAAATTAATAGGATTTACTTGCATAATTTATCCAATTGCTTTCAACGGGATCTATATCTGACTAGGTTTTTATGCCGTATGAGCCATCAATGGGGTTTTTTTTAAAATGTGATCAAATGTTACTCAAAATTTAATTCAACTAAGAGATTCTGAAAGTGTCTTTTTTTTCCCCAAAAACAGACCTAAGTTACAATATGATAGAAGGGCTGTTGGTTCTAACCTGATACGCCTCTTCTCATAGGCTGAAGCCAACATCCAAGTATGGGATGACACTGTCCATTCAGCCAGTGAGAACTGATTGTAGATCTCCACCTCTGCCTCCATTGCCCCCTCTTTGGTGAGGACTGATAGACAGACTAGGCTTGTGTTCTCCCAAGGTCCACTCAAAAAAAGAAAAGATCACAATTTGATGTCCCAGAAGGTAGACTAGACTGACTCTGGGTGGGATTGGATGTTGGCTCCACTCTACGAGTGGAGGCATATCAGGTAAGAACCAACGGCCCCTTCTACATAGTTGGTGGAGTTAACATCCTAGTATGGGACATACCAAAACCATCTTTCCATAGGGAGAGCTAAGTTTGGCCAGCAAGTCTGCCTAAGTCACGGCCAGCAAGTGCACCCTTTGAAGCACGTGGCATCCAAATTCTGCCTCCACCGAAGTGAAAATTTCAATTTTTGTAGTGGTGGATAAAAGACCCAGGTAGCCTGCAGACCTCCTTGATGGATGCTTGTGTGGACCACGCTGCCATCATAGCTTGCTGTATGTTGAGCATGCTCTTACATAGCTCAGCCTGGGTAAGGACTGGAGGTCATAAACTTTAACTATGGCACTACACAACCATTGACCAATTATGGAAGGGGAAACCTTCTGGCCCAAGGAATTGGGTTTCAAGGAGACAAAAAGAGCATCCATCCTGCACAATGTGGACTTGTACTTGATGTAAACTTTGAGGGCCTGTCAGACATCAGGGGTGTGCAACTATCTCTACAGTTGTGGGAGGGGGGAGGGCAGAAATTTTGAAGGACAAGTTCCTGGTCCCTGTGGAAGATGGAATTCACCTTGGGCACAAAAGTAGGGTCTAGACATAGGATGACACAGTCAGCATGGAAAATGCAGAGGTCCTGTCTAACCAATAGGGCAGTGAACTCAGAAATCCTTATGGCAGAGGTGATCGGCACAAGGAATGCTGTCTTACAAGAAAGGTGGCGAAGAGACGATGTTCTCAGAGGTACATGGTTAGTGAGCACCTTAGTAAGGTCTCATGTGGGGTACCTGTGGACCACAGGCAGGCACAGGTTAGTAGCCCCCTTTAAGAACCTGTATATTATGGGGTGCTGCAACAAAGATTCTAGAGAGCAACAGACAATACAGAGGATAAGGTTGCCATCTGCCTCCTGATTGTGTTGGGCAATAGCCTCTTGTTCAGCCCCTGTTGCAAGAATTCATCATAGTCAAGTCAACTGGCAAGCAATCCTCCTTGAAACACCAGGAACAAAAGGCCCATCCAGGTGGCAGATTAAATCGTCTTAGTGGAAGGCTTCCTGGAGACCTGGAAGGTCAGATGATGCAATCAAATATGGCCCAGCACTTCAGAGGGTCCCACTCAAATGCCAGGTGGTCAGTTGGTACCACATGGGGTCCAGATGAGCTACCGATCCTTGGCTGTCAGCACTGTTGGAGGGATCCGCCAGCGCTGACAAACTGACAGAGACTTCAGGTCCATGAACCAGGCCCGCCAGGGCCAGTATGGAACCAGGAGCAGCACCTCTGCTTTCTCCTTCTGATCTTGGAGAGGAGAGGCAGTGGGGGGAATGCACACAGCAGGCCAGGCACAATAGAGACCATCTGTCCTCTCTGTGCCCTGAGTCTTGCATTGAGTATAAAATCTGGGCAGTTGGGCATTCTGGACATTCAGGCCAAACTGGCCTATTAAGGCTCTGAATATGGAGGAAAGGATGCTCCACTCTGCCTGTTCTATCATTGTACAGCTGTGCCAGAGATGTGGTCTGCCGATAGAAACAATACATTGTGTTCTGCCCAAAGATCCAGGGTTCTGGCCTCTGGCTTGAAATGTCAGGACATGGTACCCTTTGCCAATTGATATGGGCTTTTGCAGCCACATTGTCAGTAGGAACCAGCACATGCTGTCCGGCATTCAGATATCACAACTCTTTGAGCACCAAGTATTTGGCATGGCGACTGTTGATGTTGAACTGTGATTCTGTCAGGGTCCACCAGCCCTGGACAATGACTGACTGGCCATGGGCCCCTCAGCCATACAGGCTGCCATCTGTCATGATGATGAGTCTGCATGGCTCCTGGAAGAAGCAGCCTTTTGTGATGACAGGAGAAATCACCAATGGAGCAAGCAACGGTATCTGGGGGCATTAGGACTTTGTCCGCTGATGTGCTGTGTCCGCCCTCTGGAAGGGTAAGAGAAACCACTGCAATTGCCCAAAAGGGTAATATTGATGGAAGTTATTTTCCATTAGGACTGTAGAAAGCAGGCTCAGTGGGGTCCTAGGCTGCTGTAGGACCTGATGTGTTAATTCAGAGATACTGTCCTGTCACTCCTGGGAGAGGTACACCCTGCACTTTAGATAATCCACAATGGCCCCTAGGTGGGTCAGGTGCCACTGTCTAAGAATGGCATCCACAAAGAGAGGGGGAACCAGAAAAAACTCTGTTGTGGCTTCCTCAAATAGAAGGTCTCTCACCCTGGATCTTTGGTCGAAGGGCACGGAGGGTGGACCCAGGTTGGCAGTGACATTAGATTTGCACAACAGTGACTTCAACAGACCTGGATCAAGCAGAACAGATGAGGCGGGAGTCTAAAATGGGACGCTTGTCCTAAGAAAGATCTAGGCAAGGCTCTTCTGGCTGGAGATCACCTAAGCGAATAGCTCCTGTGACTGAGGGGACAAATCCCAGAGAGGTGGAGAGAGATCAGATGTAAGGTGCAACTTTGTTAAGCACACCAAAATTCAGCAGTCACACCTACAAAGCCTCAAAACAACCAGATACTTATCCAGTTGGTATAAGAATCCAACATATATGAACATAGGCATTTTCCAGGAAAACAGGATTCTTCATCACATGAATACACAATGTAGATAAATTTATGTTACGTAAGGTGTATGGAGCAGTACATATTTTTGTCTGCCCCCCCTCGACACAAATTGCATTAAGTATGCTGCAACGTCTTGCCTGTCAAAGACTACTTCAGCTTCAACCACAACAACACAAGAGCCCACAACAGATACAAGCTTAATATTAACCGCTCCAAACTTGACTGTAAAAAATACAACTTTAGTAATCGAGTTGTCGAAGTGTGGAAATTCACTACCGGACTCTGTAGTATCATCCCTTAACCCCCAACACTTTACCCTTAGACTATCCACAGTTGACCTCACCAAGTTCCTAAGAGGTCAGTAAGGGGTGTACCTAAGTGCACCAGAGTGCCTACCATCCCCTGTCCTATTGTCTTTTCTATATCTCATATATCTTCTCTTCTATACCTATATCTTTTTCTGCTATTCTCTCATAGTTATATTTCACTCCTTTATTTTCTCCTCTATTCTACCTGATTATATCCTCTATAACCCGCTATAACCCTCATTGTGTATTATTGTGTATTGGACAAAACAAATAAATAAATAAGTACTGGCATATTAAAATTTGAACTGCCACAAATTCATTTGGTGCCAAATCCAATGGAATAAGTGACACTTCTTTCAGAAGAGAGAGGGAGGGAGAGAGGGAGGGAGGGAGAAGAAAGGGATTACGTTCAATAAAAAAGAAGCTATGGCCAATCACAAATTCCTGAGGGAAGCAGATACACGTGTTACTACTAGAAGAGACAGAACAAGTTACTACATATAAACAGAGAGCGAACCTCATTCCCTTCTAACACTGATTTTGTTACCTAGCCAGGTAATAAAATATCTTCAAGAAAACAATCAATTTCAGAAAACATCAAGGATTCCACAAAATAAATGAGTCAACAGATTATATTTTTTAACATTAGGAAATATAGCCACAAAATAATGGCTAAATATCTAGAACACTAAATAAAATTACTGGGATGAGATGAAGTTTTGAGATAATCCTATAATGCAGAGGTCTTCAAATTTGGTAACTTTAAGACTTGTGGACTTCAAGTCCCAGAATTCTCCAGCCAGAATTCTGGAAGTTAAAGTTCACAAGTCTTAAAGTTGCCAAGTTTGGGGACCCCTGAATTATAATGCCATCATTATGGAGACTAAGAGCAGGGAAAACTTTTAGAATAGGCAGGGAAAAGATGGTACAGAGGGGAGAAAAAAAAACACCAAATTAACACTAGTATATTATTATTTATTTTATTATTAATCAGATTTGTATGCCGCCCCTCTTCGCAGACTCGGGGCGGCTCACAGCAATAATAATACAATGTAAACAAATCTAATATTTAAGTTAATTTTTAAAAACCCAATTTAGAAACCAATCATATATACTAGCATACCATGCCTAAATTGTATAAGCCTAGGGGGAGGGAAAATGTCAATTCCCCCATGCCTGACGACAGAGGTGGGTTTTAAGGAGCTTACGAAAGGCAAGGAGGGTGGGGGCAATTCTAATCTCTGGGGGGAGTTGGTTCCAGAGGGCCGGGGCCGTCACAGAGAAGGCTCTTCCCCTGGGTCCCGCCAAGTGGCATTGTTTAGTTGACAGGACCCGGAGAAGACCCACTCTGTGGGACCTTATCGGTCGCTGGGATTCGTGTGTCAGAAGGCGGTCCCTGAGGTAATCTGGTCCGGTGCCATGAAGGGCTTTATAGGTCGTAACCAACACTTTGAATTGTGACCGGAAACTGATCGGCAACCAATGTAGACTGCGGAGTGTTGGTGTGACATGGGCATATTTAGGGAAGCCCATGATTGCTCTCACAGCTGCATTCTGCACGATCTGAAGTTTCCGAACACTTTTCAAAGGTAGCCCCATGTAGAGAGCATTAAAGTAGTCGAGCCTCGAGGTGATGAGGGCATGAGTGACTGTGAGCAGTGACTGCCGGTGCAGATAGGGTCGCAACTGATGCACCAGGCGAATTTGCCAAGTTTGGGGACCCCTGAATTATAATGTCATCATTAGGGAGACTATGAGCAGGGAAAACTTTTAGAATAGGCAGGGGAAAGATGGTAGAGAGGGGAGAGAAAAAAACCCAAATTAACACTAGTATATACTTTAAAGCATGCCTTTTTTGGGAAATGAAGTATTTAAAAAAAAATCCTAAATTAATCTTTCTTTTTTTTCCCAAGATAGCCATCAACGTATGCTGCCCTTGTCTTCATTTCCTCCATTGTTCATAGCAGAAGTTACAATCGTTCTGCCAGGCTTGATGCTTATATAAGTCATTATTCGGTTTGGAAAACGTGGTCTGGCTGAACAGACGTGTTCCCTTTTGTAGGGGATTACAATAACACACGGAAGCTTATGAGTGCTTCTGACAGATGTGCTGGCGGCCTGCCACTGCGTGAAGGGTGCGGCTCTGACTGACAACTTGCAATTATGGGGATGATGAATGGTTCTGATGTGTGTTCAAGAGAAAACCACTTTCTAGAAAGTGAAAGTCATGCATGCGGTTCCTATAAAATCAGCCTTAAGAAAAGTATTCTTACTTTCACATTCTGGTGGGATAACTGATTTGGAAGTCCTCTCTGATTTCAAACTTTTCCCCTGGTTTTAATAAATAAAAGACTAACTTAGGCTTATGTGGGAAAAATTAGCTTGACTCATTTTGGCTTCAAAAATTGCTTTATCTGCATTTTCAGTCAAACTGACATCACAGCACACAACTACATACATACCCACACACGTTTCTTAAATACGTTCATATGACAACTGCACAGTAAGTAGAAAGTTTAGATCTTTTTTTTTTTTAAAGAAAAGCTGTAGGCAATAAAATCTATTTTTACCGAAAAGGCAATGTAATTCATCCATCAATAGGCCTGTGCAATTTAGGCCAACTTTAATGGAAGTGGAATGCATGCTTTTATAGCGCCTTCTCCAGAGAACAATTTGTTCAGAGGTATTTGTAAGCCCATTTGTTCAACTTCCTTTTGTACCAACAGTGTCTTCGGTGTTAAAGCAGAATAGAAAAGTCCACAACCAGAAAACATATAGATTTTTTAAGCCGAACCAGACGGCAAGGCAATGCTAGAGATAAAGAAACTGTGAACAAGGGAGATACTAATATGAGGCCAAAATAATTAAAACAGTCATGTTCTCGCTGACAAACTGAGACAAAAGAAAAGGGACAAATATAAAAAAATGAAAAAAGGGACACACAACCAAAGCAGAATACCAGCTAATGGCTTGAAACTGCAAGGAAGGAATCAGGAAAGC
Organism: Erythrolamprus reginae; assembly: GCF_031021105.1. NCBI lineage: Eukaryota > Metazoa > Chordata > Lepidosauria > Squamata > Dipsadidae > Erythrolamprus > Erythrolamprus reginae. The sequence goes on from NC_091950.1 coordinate 125,250,909, forward strand.
TCAGAATGAGCTAACGCTTGCTACAAATGCCAAAAGAAAATTTTCTTTCAGTATATAAGGAACAAAAAAAAGTTAAGGAAATGATTGGCCCACTAATGGAAGAGGTGGCAAGAAAGTGACAGGCAGAAAGGAGAAAACGGAACTGATTAATATCTTCTTTGTCTTCATTCAAAAGAGGGGGGGGGGTCTAACCTATCAAAAGCAGCACTGTGGGACACCCAACAGGAATGCAAGTCAAAATAGGCCAAAAAAAAAAAAGATAAGAATTATCCACACTTGATGAGTCTGCCAGGACCAGACAGACTACACCAAACAGACAGGACCAGACAGACTACACCAGACAGACAGGACCAGACAGACTACACCAGACAGACAGGACCAGACAGACTACAGCCGCTCTGAGTCTCCAGAGAGGGGCAGCATACAAATCTAATTAATAATAATAATAATAATAATAATAATAATAATAATAATAATAAAATAAAAATGAAAAAATAAATAAAAATAAAAATAATAAACGACTCTGGCATAAGCCAGTGAAAGTGGTCCCAGTGGTACTTGGCACGCTGGGCGCAGTACCAAAGGATCTCAGCAGACATTTGAAAACCATCGGAATTGACAAAATCTCCATCTGTCAATTGCAAAAGGCCGCTTTACTGGGATCGGCAAACATAATTCGCTGCTACATCACGCAGTCCTAGGTGCTTGGGAAGTGCCCGACTGGTGATGAAATACGAAATCCAGCAGAGTGATCTCGTTTGCTGAGTTGTACTGACATAATAATAATAATAATAATAATAATAATAATAATAATAATAATAATAATAATAATACACCAGTTCTTAAGGAGCTGGCAGGTGTGATCTCAGAACCACAAAACAGAATTTTCTCCAGAAGATGTAGGGAAAGCTAATGTGATACTAAACTACAAAGAGGGGGGGTGAATCTAGGAAACTACAGACCAATCAGCTTCATATCAATACACAAAAAAATCCTGAAAAAATGAGTTTGTTAAAAACAGATCATGCCAGACAAACCTTATTGCCTTCCTTGATAAAGTTGCCAAATTAATGTATAGGGAAACATTTTGGATACACTATACTTACACTTCAGTAAGGCATTTGACAAAATAGATCACAATCAATTTCTTGGTAAAATAGAAATGTGGGATAGACAACTCCATTAGATGGATTCAACCTGGCTGACCAACAGCACTATGTATGTAATCATCAATGGTATTTTACCCACATGGAAGAAAACATGTAATGGGCTACCTCAAACTTCCATTTTTTGGCAGTACCTGGCTCAACAGTAGTAACTATGAGAAAGAGCTAGGTGTTCCAGTCAATCACCAGTTAAATATAGGCCAGCAGTATGTTGCAGCTGCCAAAAAAGCCAATCCCAAAGGTGATTTTTCAAGAGGCAACTGGACTTTTTGGTTTTTCTTAGAAGACGTTTCACTTCTCATACAAGAAGCTTCTTCAGCTGTGACTGGATGGTGAGTAATGGAAGGATTTATACTCCTTAAAGACAGCTGGACACTTGCATTCTTTTAGACAATCATTAAGGTCAAAAGTCCCGTTGCCTCTTGAAAAAGAATCTTTGGGAAACTGGATGGCTGAGAAATTCGATAGACAAAAAAAGCAAATATAGTTCTAGGATACATCAATAGTAGAGTAGCATCAAGATGCTAAGAAGTGATAGCACTGCTTTATTTATCTATCTATCTATCTTTCTATCTATTTATTTATTAGATTTGTATGCCGCCCTTCTCCGCAGACTCGGGGCGGCTCACAACACAATAAAACAGTTCATGACAAATCTAATAATTATAATTTAAAATATTTTAAAAAACCCATTACTAAGCAAACATACATACAAACATACCATGCATAAATTGTATATGCCCGGGGGAGATGTCTCAGTTCACCCATGCCTGACGACAAAGGTGGGTTTTAAGGAGCTTACGAAAGGCAAGGAGAGTAGGGGCAGTTCTAATCTCTGGGGGGAGCTGGTTACAGAGAGTCGGGGCCGCCACAGAGAAGGCTCTTCCCCTGGGGCCCGCCAACCAACATTGTTTAGTTGACGGGACCCGGAGAAGGCCCACTCTGTGGGACCTAATCGGTCGCTGGGATTCGTGCGGCAGAATGCGGTCTCGGAGATATTTATAGTGTACTAATGAAACCACGCTTGGAATACTGCATTTGATTCTGATCACAACAATACAATAAAGAAGGTAAGACTCTAAAAAGTGTGCAGAGAAGAACAACTAAGATGATAAAGGATTTGTAGAATAAATTCAATAAGGAATATCCGTAGTTGAGTATAACCTAACAGCGGGGGAAATAGGGCAACATAATAGCTGTCTTCCAATAAATGAGAGAAAGATGGTCTAGACCAGGGGTAGGCAAAGTTGGCTCTTTTATGATTGGCTCAGGAATTCTGAGAGTTAAAGTCCACAAGTCATAGAAGAGCCAATTTTACCTATCCCAGGTCTAGACTTACTTCCAAAGATCCTGAGGGTAGGGGAAAAAAGCAATGGGCATATCTAGTCTGGAACTAAGTAGAATCTTCCTGACAGTGAGAACAATTAACCAATGGTTAATAGGACAAGTAAAAGGCCCCAACCCATTTTTTCCCAGACCCTGATTACAAAAAGTCAATCTATACGCTTCTATTATTTTGAATTAGATTTACATTCTAAAAATGAGCCCATAGCAATTTTTTTAAAAAGAAGAAAAACATTATTTTCTTCTTGGATCTCTCCTATTAAAAAGTCCATATTTCCATGGATAAAAAAATTAAGCTACTTCTATCATGAAGAACTATCCTAGTTGGAAAAATGGTTAAATACCTTACAAAGCAAAACAGAGGACCTTGATGTTGGGACTGTTTCATATATGAAATACAGAATACATGAACAATACTGTCATACTTTGGACATGGTCAAATGCACTGATCCCCAATTTTTTGTGGGGAGAGGACAGCTATCAGTCTCTTGAAGAATCTTGTTATCAGAAAGATTTACTGGTTTAGGTTTATGATTTGGCAACAATGCTGTTTAATAACATGTAAGCCAGACTGTACAAAGTAGGATTACTTTGCTTTGCAGGTTTTGCTTTGCAAGCTGCACTGGTTTTTCAGTTTGTTTCCAGATTCAATTGAAGGTGCTGGTTTTGAAATTTAAAGCCCCACATGACATGGGACTGGATCATCTGGGGATTGCCTCTCCCCAGTTACACCTAACCACCCCATCAGATTTATCAGAAGGACTATGTTATGGCCTCTGTCTGTTAAATAGTTCTATCCGATGGGACCCAGCAAAGGAGCCTTTTCTACCATGGCCCCCACCAGTGAAGGGCTACCAAAAAATTTTACTACCACACTGTGGGCGTGGCTTATGCAGGATGGCCTGCATTTTCTTTCAACATCTTTCAGTGCAAATTGGGTGCTCTGGGGTGGAGCTCCATTTTTGCTACCCCACTGCATCCCCCCCCCCCCCCCGTCCGGGCAGTAGTCCACTCCTGGCCCCCACCTCCTAGAACATGGATGTCAAACTCAATTTCATTGAGGGCCTCATCGGGGTTGTATCTGACCTTGGAATGAGGTGGGCATGGCTGGGGTAACCGTGGCCAGCTTGACATCACTCGTGTCAGGGGTGTTTAAAGTAGCCCGAGTTCTCTGCTAGTGAAAATGGGCTTGCAAGTTCTGTTTTTGGCTGGGACAGCCTCCTGCAACCCACTGCCAGAGAAAATGGAGCTCAGGAGGGCCTCTCAAGCTCAATTTTCTTTGGCAGAGGCACTGCAGGCTGGTCAGATCAATTCAATTCAATTCAATTTATTAGATTTGTATGCCGCTCCTCTCCGAAGACTCGGGGCGGCTCACAACAATAATAAAAACAATATTCCAGCGAAAACAAATCTAATATTAAAAGCCACATAAAACCCTATCATATTTAAAAAAGCAAACAACATATGCATACCCAAACATAAATATAAAAAAGCCTGGGGGAAGGTGTCTCAACTCCCCCATGCCTGGCGGTATAGATGGGTCTTGAGTAATTTACGAAAGGCAAGGAGGGTGGGGGCAGTTCTAATCTCCAGGGGGAGTTGATTCCAGAGGGCCGGGGCCGCCACAGAAAAGGCTCTTCCCCTGGGGCCTGCCAATTGACATTGTTTGGTCGACGGGACCCGGAGAAGGCCAACTCTGTGGGACCTTATCGGTCGCTGGGATTCGTGCGGTAGCAGGCGGTTCCGGAGGTATTCTGGTCCAATGCCATGCAGGGCTTTAAAGATCATATCCAACACTTTGAATTGTGACCGGAAACTGATTGGCAGCCAATGCAGGCCACGGAGTGTTGCAGAAACATGGGTGAATCTAGGAAGCTCCACGATGGCTCTCGCGGCCGTGTTCTGCATGATCTGAAGTTTCCGAACACTTTTCAGAGGTAGCCCCATGTAGAGATCAGCCTTGTGGGCCAAATCTAAGCACCCCACAGGCCAGATCTGGGCCCCAGGCCTGGAGTTTGACACCCCTGCTCTAGAACATCACTCCCCTTTGCCCTGAAGCTAGACTTTATTAGCTTTCAGGAAGACCTTTAAACATGTTTTTTCCAGCAACCTTGGGAACAGGCAGAAGCAAGATGTGGTATCTTTTCTATTCTTCTGACTTACAGCTATTCTTTAGCATTTGGCATGAATGAACACGATTAGTCCTTCACCTGCTATCAGGTGGTAAACCAAAATAAACTGTGCAAATCAACATCATGTTTAAACTAATGTGATTGGGGTATATGTGTAGTGTTTACTACCACAGTGTGTGTGTGTGTGTGTGTGTGTGTGTGTGTGTGTGTGTGTGTGTGTGTGTAAAATAGTTATAAGCAAAAATAAAACACTTTCTGGTCTACATTCATGCTACATAGAATGCAATCAAACCAAGTTTCAGGTAACAGATATAATACATGCATGACATAAGCAATTTCAATTATCTGTAAACAGATAATAAGGATTAAAATTTAGCAAACAGTTTGTTTTTTATTCTTTACAAAAACAGACGTGGAAAAATTGATATTCCATGGTAAAGGAAGTTTTACTGAAAATGTAAATCTTCAAAATTTCACTGGCATTATAAAATAATTTCTTAGTTGGATTTGATAATTACCAACCATATATAACAGTCATCCTAAATAATCACGCTGGTGGAACAATTCATTTTTCCCTTGATTTCTTCAGCAAAGCCTATCCCAAAGGTGTTTTTTCAGGAAGCAACTTGTCAGTCTTGTCTTTTCTTTTGAAGACGTTTTGCTTCTCATCCAAGAAACTTCTTCAGCTTTGACAGGACAGTGGAGAATGGAAGGATCCTGTCCTGTCAGAACTGAAGAAGCTTCTTGGATGAGAAGTGAAACATCTTATTTTATTTATTTATTTATTATTTAGATTTGTATGCCATCCAGTTGCCTCTTGAAAAAACACCTTTGGGACAACCATGACTTGGATGTCTGACAATCTCTACAGACTTTCAGCAAAGCCTATGTACATAAAGTTGTAGGAACTGCATATAATCAAAGATCCCAATGACTTTGAAATAGATACAGCTGATGTACCTTTCCTAATTTTGACTCCTGTTATCAACATATGTACATTAAAGCCAACAAATACCTAATGTTGCAATCACAGAATTACTTCCTCCACACAAAACCTTGGGGCCAAGTGAGATTTTATAGTAGTTAAAGCTGACTGGTACTAGGCGACAAGGAAGATATACAGTGGTACCTCTACTTAAGAAGGCCTCTACTTAAGAACTTTTCTAGATAAGAATCGGATGTTCAAGATTTTTTTTGCCTCTACTTAAGAATCATTTTTTACTTAAGAACCCAAGCTCACTTTCTACTTAAGAACTACCATTCCGCTTTAATCCCAGTGATCTGGGCTGCCAGAGAAGCCTTTTGGTGGTACTTAAGGAGGCTTTGGCAGTCCAGAGCAAACAAAGCATTTTCCTTTCTCTAGGTGCTTGGACAGGGAATAAACCTCTGCCAGGGCCCAGAGAAAAGAAACGCTCACTTCACTCTGGGCAGCCGAGGCTACAAAGTGAGCGACAGGAGAGGGGAGCCTTTCAGCATGGGAAGGAAGAGGCAGCAGGTAGCAGCAGCAGCAGCCAGTGTATGGGAGGCAGCGTATGGGAAGCAGCCTCGCGCTGGGAGTATTGGAAATGTGTGCTCCTCCTCGACGCCTCAGTCTCTCTTTTTTTTTTAAGCCTTAAAGTTTTGGATTTTTTTTATTCCCCTCACCTTACCTTCCTCCTTCGGCAGCGACTCTCCTCCTCCTCCTCTTCCTCCTCCTCCTCCTCCCACCCAAATTCCGAGCTTTTATTTCTTTCCGAATGGGTTCGCATGCATTATTTGCTTTTACATTGATTCCTATGGGAAAAATTGCTTCTACTTAAGAACGTTTCTACTTAAGAACCTGGTCTACTTAGGTTCTTAAGTAGAGGTGCCACTGCATATGAAAAAATTATCAAGCAAAGAGAAATTATGTTTCTTTATGCAAATTTCTTTTAAAAAATAGTAATGATAGCCATTATTAACCGGCAGATTTCTAAATGTATGCCCAAAATCCCCCCCCTTTTCCCCCAGAGAAAATACTCCTTCCAGCAATAAACTTGCAATCCACATGAAGAATACAAGTAGTTTGAAGTTATGCTAATCAATCTGTCAACCAGATTAGAAGCACAAATTAAATTTTATTTCAAAAACGTCATAAACTAGATCGAGTTTTGGTTTAAAACTACTTCTATCAGTAGAAAATATTATATGTTTCAAATATATATTTCTACTACAAGTAATTCTATTACTAGTAGAGATTCAAGAATTACTCTGAGCTGAGTTTGTAAAAAAGATCCAAATATTACAAAAATCCTATTAAATCCATGCTGTATACATCTCTTAATTTACTCTATTTGAATAATTCACAGTTGAATTTACTACATTTTGTACATAGAGAGAGGAAACAAGCAAAATAAAAAGAGAATCCTAACAAGCACAATACAATTTTACATACTGTAAAATTATTTGCCATTGTGGTGCTCATGACTGATATCTTATAAGATGTTTGTGAAGTTCCAGACTGAATGGGTTTTTCCCAAAACATTCAGGTTACTAAATACAATGAATAATTCATTTAATAAATAAGTAATTTAAGTGAAATTTAACAGCCAACCCATTTCTTACTTGTGACCTTACTGTGTTGGTCAAAGTTGACACAGCCATCCAAGGTTAGTAAAATGAAGACCCAGATTGTTGGGGGCAATATGCTGACTTTATAAACCACTTAGTGAAGGCTGTAAAGCACTATGAAGTGGTATATAAATCTAAGTGCTATTGCTATCCATTTATTGGAGTGATAGTCCAAGTACATCTTGCAATTCTAATCTCTGGGGGGAGTTGGTTCCAGAGGACCGGGGTCACCACAGAGAAGGCTCTTCCCCTGGGTCCCGCCAAACGACATTGTTTAGTTGACAGGACTCGGAGAAGGCCCACTCTGTGGGACCTAACTGGTCGCTGGGATTCGTGCGGCAGAAGGCGGTTCCTGAGATAAGATGTGGATCTAGGAAAGGGTTAAAGAAATGATGATCAGGCAAGAGAATTTTGGTTCCTTGAGATTAACGGATGATCAATATAACTTCATATGTTTTCTTTTATCAGTTTTCATAATTATTTAAATTTAATTCTCAATGAGATTATAATAAATTCATCATTTCAACTATATTTAGGGCAAAATAGACTACTGTAGTCCCTCAAACAGTGATGACAACCAATTTAAAAAGAAACAAATGCATAGAGAATAAAACATGGTTTATGTCTGTAGTAGTTCCATTTTCTCCAGCACTGGAGGCAATCTAAGAATGGCAGCATCTAGCTTAGTTTGGCTTCATCCCAAAACCCAAAGTAAGATCAGACCAGGTTAATAGTTCAGATGGTGAACCACCGCAAACCCAAAGGCTCCAAGCTAGATAGGGGAGTTGAAAAAAAATCCCAGAAAAGGAAAAAAATAAGCCATTTATGTTGCTACCAAGATAGCTACATGATATGGCATGGAGCTTATCCTTCTATACCTCTCCGTCTTTATTATGTATTCAAGAAGAGGAACAAACTTCATATTATCCACAAAACCAACACAAAACTGAGTAAATCAATGAGCCACATTGATTAATTTTTTCTTGTCCCCCAATGACACTTAACAATTGATCAGACATGAAAGGAAAAGAGGATAAGCTCACACAGTATTTGATTATTGCTTTATTTATTTATTTATTTATTTATTTATTTATTTATTCATTCATTCATTTATTTATTCATTTATTTATTCATTTATTTATTCATTTATTTATTCATGTAGTTGGCATCCAAACTCAGCTGCTATGGTGTGCTCTATGCATAGTTATGTTTGAAAAAATATTGGGGGTGCAAGTTTGTTAGATGACCCAATTGTACTAATATGGTTGAATTATTGAGCTCAATTCAAAACACCTTTAAAGTTTAAAAAGCCACAGCTAAGTTACAATTGTGCCAACCTAACCCCTCAGTAAGAGAAAAAAACAAGGAATTCTTCATTTGCATCCTTTGAGAACGTTACCATTTATTAAAATAAGAAAATAACTCTCTCTCTCCTATGGTTATGGAATGCTGTACCGTCTGGGTATCACTACTAGGTTTTTTTAAAGCCCTAAATACATATTTAGCCAAGCTTTCTCTAAGAGCTTCCCATTAGTCTCCATGGGTTTAAGCTAATACCAGGACCAGTTTTAGGATTTAAGATGGCATTATATCTTTTGCTGTGCTTCACTCTAATAAAGTTTAATTTTCTTTCATGTTGTTAACATAAAGGATTGCTGGGAAGACAACCTACAATTAATTAATTGTATAAACAAGTTATTATTGTTGTTGTTGTTATTGTTTTGTTGTTGTTGTTGTTTAACCTTCAATTTGATTCACAGTCTGGGACTGGTAAAAACTTAACAGTTCAAGTCTAACTAAAAACCTATGAACTGTTAAGGTAAGTATTATATGCAGTTGCATGTAAGGTGGTTTTTTTTGCGAAATCGGGATATACAAATCTGATAAGTTCAAAATGTTCATCTACCTAGGCAATTCTTTGGATATTGGTCCAAGGGCTTCTATTACTATTGGTGCAACCATTGATTTCTTAACTTCATTTTGCAGATCATGGTATTTTGTTGCTACTTTCTAGTTGTTTCTCTTCAATTCGTGCATCACATGATATTGTGATATTAATATCAACCAGACTTTTTTTTTCACAATAGTGATGTCAGGTGTGTTGTGGGTCAGATGCCTGTCTGTTTGGATTTGAAAATCTCACAGGATCTTGACATGTCCATTTTTAAGAACTTTGTCAATTTGGTATTCCCAGTAATTTTTGCTGCATTCAGATCCAAACTTCTGGCAAAGCTCCCAATTTTGGCAACTTGACCATGATGTTGTAGATAATCTGTTTATGAGATTTTGCTACAGCCACTGATAAAGTGATCCACTGTTTCACTTTTCTTGTTGCATAAACTGAATTTGCTGTTGTTACTGTTGAATTTTTTCTTTCATTGAATGGTCTGTGGGGCTTGTTCTTGGGCAGCCAAAATGAAGACTTCAGTTTCTTTCTTCAGCACCTCTGATCTCAATCATCTCCATGTTAGCTTTGAATCTACAGTTCCTTCAATGTCTTTCAAGTATTGGCTTTGCATGGACTTCTTTTTTCAGTTACAAATATTATTAGATATAGCAGCATATTTTCTTTGAAAAATCAATTTAAGAGGTAGAATAATAATAAAAACATTTTTAAAGTTTAAATCTTTTTTTAATCCCACCTGTAATCCATCCAAAAAATGAGTAACAATCTGGCAGACAGACAGTATGATCTCTCATTGTAATCATACGTAGTAACTGTAAGTTATGAAATGAGATTACATTGTTTATAACACAACAAAAATAAGAGAGACATAGTGACTGATACTTCAGGTAGTCTTCAACTACCACAATTGAGCTCAAAATTTGACCAGAATCAATTAATACGAGAAAGCTGCAATGATTGTATGAAAAATTGTCATTTTTTTCAGTGCTGTTGTAGCTTTGAACAGTCACTAAATGAATTATTGTAAATTGAGGATTATCTGCATTATCAATTACAATGCATGACTACAAACAAAAAGTAATAAAAATATGTGCTGTGCAAATACAAAAATACTATAAAGAAAAATTAAAATCTGCAAGAATTAATCCATAAGAATCCCTCAAAAGTCCATTATCCCAATACTAAACTAGGTTAGACTATATAAAGTATCTACTAATGTTCATGATGAAAGGCTTCCAATGTTTTAAACACAAATTTACCAATATTACACCAACATCGAAAGTTCTAGAAAAAAATCTAGATTGTGTCAATAAAGAGTGGATCCAATAAAATTCTGATTCCCAATAAAACTCTTATGGAAGAAAGGAACATTGGATCCAGTCAAATAATAATAATTTAATAATAATAATTTATTAGGCTTGTATGCCGCCCCTTTTATGGTTCATCATGCAAATATCAGCTATATGTTCAGACTTAGCATTTTTATCCACCTATTGAACCCTTCTCAAGGGGCGCACTCACATTTTCAATTCTGGGCCAACTGGTGGTTAAATTATGTGAAGCCCAGCTCTGGTTACCAAGTTTGGAAATAAAAAGTCTACAAGAAAGCCACAAAGCTCAGAGAACACCAAGGACCCTACTACTGTATTTAATAATAGACAATCAAATCAAAATCCAAAAGTATCTTTAAATATACCCATCTCACTCATAGCTTTTTACTATAATTTCATTATCTTATTTCTTGTCCTATATCTGAAACAATATCTGGTCTGGTTAGTTACTATCAACTGCACTACTGAAGAAGGACCACAGATGTCAAATGTCTCATAATAATAGAGAAGATCAGAATGGGACTCATAAAGTAATCTAGCATATTCTTCCATTATTATAAAGACCTTTTATGAAGGGATTGCTTGCTTCTTGAACGGAATAACGACTTAGACTCAATTTCTTATTTCTGTTGGCAAATGTGGTAGCCAGACTGCAGCACAAACCAAAACTGAACCATTCATGCAGAAATCCAGGGCACAAAGACAATAAGAGGAAAATAATGATGGTGGTTCAAAAAAAAAAAAAAAAGACAATAGTGAAAATGAATTCTACATTAGTTAAATTATTCCAATCCCACTCTCTGCATTTCTTCCCATTCCAGATAAAATATTTGGAATTACTAGTGGCAAATCTCTCCGCGGGTCATTTTGAAAGCTTTTGAAAGCTTATGGGAACACACACATACCAAACATGCCCACTCACATCACACGTATCTGCCTCCAGAGTAACACCTTGGCATTCAAACAAGTACCATGGCGAAAAAGAGAGGGGTGGAAGGAATAAAAACCTGTATAAATGACAGTGTGTTCAACCATGAACACATTGTCTTTTATGAATATTATAATCACAGAATCAATAAGCCTACAAAGAAAAAACAGGACACAAAACGTGTTTTGTCATTTTTGACGAAGTTATAAAAACAACAGACATTCAATATGCCAAGTGTTCTTCAATCCTTCATAATCATAGCCTTATTGAAGTGAGGACAAAAAGGGTCTAATTGCATAGGAGCAATCTCAACGTAATAGGTTATACACCCAGGCACTGCTGCACAATACAACAAAAACAACGTTCCCTGTGTATAGCAGAATGTCATCTCTCATTTTCAGGCAATTACCTTCTTTCTTGTCAACAGTTTTAATAACCTCCATCATCTCTAAAAGACTTTTGCTTCAGTTAAATAATTTTCAGCTTTTTAATATGCAAATGTGCTTGTTCATATGCATGGGTGAAGTGGTGCTGCTACTTGAAATGTGTCAGTACATTGTGGAGCACCTGCACCTCGGGGAAGCTTGATTTAATTGACACCTAATACTATTCATTATTCCACTTAGTGAACAACTCCTATTAGTCACCTGTAGGTTTTCCTATAAGCAGCGCTTTGACCACCAATGAAAATATGAATATTGCTATAAATAGAAAAGCCATATATAGTACGGGAGGATTCACTATGAATTGGTCTCTCCAGAAATAATGCTCCCCAAAATGTTAGACTGTCCCGCTGTCTCACTTTCCCTCCCAGTGCATTTTACCCTTGGATATGGATTATGAAGTACACAATAAGCCTAGGACAAATGCAGATTAGCATTTCAATGACACAAAGAATTGTGTAAGGGTGGTAATGCTCATTCACTTTAACTGCAGATTCTGTTAAATGAGAAATAAAGAAACAAGGCAGCAAAGACAGATGAATAGTATTTGGTGCAGGTACTGTTATTATTGTTGTTGTTATTTGAACTGATTTGGTTCATAATGTTTTAAGTGAGTAAATTTCCAATCCACATTCTGATTATGCAGATCACGATCATACCAAAAATTCATCCTTAAAGTAAATTATCATCAGGTTTAGTCCCAGAGAGGAATCTTGATTTTTTTTTAAAAAATAGTTTGTTCATGTAAAGGATAAATATGTATGACAAAAAAAGTGAAATCAATGCCTCCTTTTTATATAATGGTGCATGGGTTAAATATATGTTTTACTACAAAAATGATGCTGATCAGACTAGTGTGGTTTATATCCTGCACAGTCTGTAATCTGTAATCTTATTGTTGAAATCACAAATCTTTTTAACAGAGCTAAAAATATAGCTGTTTAACATCCAGTTTATATCCAGATCATCTGAAATATGAAGGGAGAAATCCATACAATTCATTAGTCTACTTTATAAGTGTGTCAAATGTAATAGTTCAAATATATTAAATTCCAGGAAATATCCTCTAATATATGTACACATAGGAGGGGAAATATAAGAATTATAATTAATATGTGTTACCTAGCAGTAAATGCAACATGAATTACATTAAATGCCGTTTCCAGTAGAAAAGGCTACAGTGAAAATAATAGCTCCCTTAAGAGCTTTCCAGAAGTGATTTGAAAGCGGAGATAAATTTAGTTAAAATCTCAGATCTCCAAGACAATAAAAAATATCAACAGAAAAAAGACTTACTAATCCTAAAATCCAAATATTTCTCAAAGAAGTGGTGTGAGAGAGCTGGTCAAGTAAGACCTTTGTTGGTATCCCCAAAAATGTAATCTCCAAGCTGAAGAATGGCAGCTTGCAGAACAGCTGGTGAGTAGGATTAATGTCAGAAGAAAGAAATAAAACTCAACATATGTCCAAGCCTGCGGTGCTGGGACTGAGTATGATTGTACCCCGACGGATACCATGTGTACAGCTGGAAAGTGCCACTGTGCCCTGCTTCTATACCCCACAAGGTCATTTCTAAGTACAGTTAATAACCAAAGAGCAAATTAAACTTTTCCTTAAGAACTCAGTGACTGATTAAGGCAGCAACAATCAACTCCCATCACTTCACACAATATAGCACTGTTTCATCCTCTAAAGCTACTTTTTGCACAAAATTAGCATTATTAAAGTTAGCAAACGATATTAAAGAAAATGACATTTCAATGTGTTCAAACATGCCTTACACTGATACAGGATCTGGATATCTTATGCTTCTTTGCCAATTAAAAACAGATAACATGATATAAATACGTTCCTAATAATGGCAACTATGCGAAGCACAGTACATGTAACGATGAAATCTGAGTGAGCATTTTGTTGTCATCAGTATTTAATATTTTAAAACTATGGTATTTAAAACTTTTCTTTATACTTCAGCAAGCAATCAACAAAAAAGAATATACAGTATTTAGCTATTGCAAATTGTTACCAAGAATTATATAATTTTTTTTGCAAATGACTATTATTGAAATGTGTAAGAACATTTTTTTAGTAGTAAGTTTATTTGGTTTAGTAGTTTAATAAAATATTAGTTTGTCTTCAACCTTCAGAAAAGCAAAGGCAATGTGATTTTTTTTAAAAAAATGTAGAATAAGAAAATAACAAGAAAATCCTATCCACGGCTACAAAGAAATACCATATAATTCAACAAGACAATATATTCCCAAGGAAGAGGAGCACGAGAATTGGGCATGCAATATTAATTTAAATCACCACTATAGTTTTAAACATTGACAAGGTTAGCCAACACACTAAATTATATTTAGTACAAAGGTTAGAAATGCAATACTGCTACTCAAATTGTGGTTGAAGAGATAATTTATTCATAATTTGGAAAAATACTACAGTTACAAGTTTTAAAGGTCATATAATTTTCTGCAAAAGTTTTCATCGAGTATTGTCATTCCCTCCTCATTCCGCCTCCTGCCTTTTTTTCCTGGCAATTTATCAAAAGGCTGTAGTGTAATGTGACCCAACACATTTTAACCATGTTGAAAAGATATATCTTCGAAAGGAGGCAAGCATGCAGTGTATTTCCAAACTGAACATCCAACAGAGCATCCATCTGTCACCTTCAATTCAAAGTAGCAACAGGCACCGGAAGTGACATTTTATGGTTATTCAAATTAGGTAATATTCATCAGGTACAACATAAAACAGTCGACATTATAGGCTTATCACAATTTTAACATGAAAAAGCAAGAGTGGAAAATACTGAGAACAATAGATGACACATAGAAAACAGTTTCAGCACCAGATTTAAAGACACAAACACACATATAAAAGACATTAAATTCCCTTCTTCAAATTAAGTCATATCTCAAACCTCTCTGGTACACATGACGGTTATTTCTATAGTAGTTTTACTTCTGACTTTGAATCTTCTTACTTCTCTCTCCAACATGCAAGAGTATCCAGGACAAACTATGATGATACCAAAATAGTGACACGGGCTTATTAATGTCATCCAAAAATGTCACAGCATCAAAACATCATCATATGAGTTACTCCTGCCCCCACTAAATGTGACATAAACGTGGCACCCACCTAAACTCTTCCATAAGTAATTAAATGGTCCATTCCAAAAACAACCCAGCTCTGCTGAACTGAAAGGGTTCATTTTGGAATAGATATACAAGGGCTGCTGTATAAACTTAGTTATTCATGGAATATCAGTTCTAGAATTATTTAAATGACTTTAATTCAGCATAAATCGCCTTAATGTGTCAGAAAATTTTCAAATCTATATTTCAGAGGCAAAGCCGGAAGAAATATAATTGTTTACAACTAACTTGTTAATTAACTAAAACTCTGTTTATTTTGAAGCAACTGAAACAGCGTGGCAGGGGGGAGGAAGTGAGAAACAGATTCTTATTTCTGTTTTTAAACAGTATCCCAGTTTTAATAGAATGGCAATGTAACTTTCTATCTAAGAAATGTTATTAAACCTGTCTAAGTTACATTAAAACTCTATCATAGAGCCTGCATGGTTATCAAGTTACTTTTCTTCTGTAAAACAGAAACAGCATTTATACTGGACCATTACTGCAGTGTTGTCCCTTCTATTTATTCAATATACTTTCCAGACATTCATTATTGCCACTTTTAAAGAAGACCATAATTCAACGTTAAGCCCATTTTATATCCTACAGATTTCAGTGGAAGAGTTAAGCAAATAGTAAGATTAAAAGACTCAGCCTATTTATTTTTTTAATAGATTTACAATACAAATTTTCTAAAATTCTACTGTCCTCAGCAGCCAACATCACCAACACACACATATAAAAAACATACACAAAACCATTCAAGTGTGCAGTGGGGGGGTCAATGTACTTCATTTTGCAAGAGCCGAAACACCAATTCGCAAATAAATGTACAGTAGTCCCTCGCTATACCGCGCTTCACCTACTGCGGCTTCACTTCATCGCGGGTTTCTGAGGAAGTCGATCAGCAGATTTAAACAGCCCGCGGAACTCGATCGGCAGGTTTTTTAAAAAAAAAAAACTAAAATTGTAAATACTGTATTTAAATACTGTATCTAAAATAAATACTGTGTGGGAAGGGTTTATAAACACTTAAAACAATGAAAACTTACCAAACAATTACAATATAAATACTTAAATAAGTACTATCAGTCGATAAATTCCCCATCGCGGATTTCACCTATCGCGGCCAGGTCTGGAACGTAACACCAGCGATAGGTGAGGGACTACTGTATACCAAATTTCCTTTTGAATACATAAAAGATCATAAATCAGCTTTGATAGCGTATTACACTATTGCTAGCCCATTTCCAAAGCATATACTATTGTTTAGATTTCCATTGTGGAAATACTATATTCCATGTTCCAAATAACTATTACCATTCACATAATATTCAAATGAACAAAGAACTTGGTAGATTTCTTTATATTAATATTTTTATTTTGTTAAATAGAAGTGAAACAGTGTTCTACGTCTGGCAATGCAGAAAGCCACCACATGCTAATATCCATGTAATTGTTTAAAGGATTTTAAAGATATTAGTTAAAGGATTCCATAATTTCAATTTCTTCTTTTTCATTTAATAGTAGACATTCATTAAAATCTACACACTGTAATAAATTATAATAATTTTGAACAAGAATTAAATTACTAGGTAGCTACAGAAAGAGCCATTTTTCCTTAGGTAACCTGTAATCTAACTGTCAAATTTAAAATCTATTCCCAATCAACTCTTCACAACATTCACATTTATTCATCTATGTTAAATTAATAAAAGGTGTGAATAATACTGACAAAATTGATCATTATTGTTCATGCAGATTAAGGAAAATTATAAAGTAACCTCCGTGGAAAAGAAATGGAAGAAATCATTAAAGATGTGATAAATTATTTCTGTATTCTAAAAAAAAAGTTCAAGAAAATGCTTAGTAAAAACTTCAATAAGACTTATGTAAATCAGATATGACAGCTTATTTCACAACTTGTATATATGTACAGTATATATTTACTAGTCTTCTTCAGCTGATGCCTTCCAAATATTTTGGACAGAATAATAAGCAATAATGGAATATTCTCGCTCCCCCCCCCCTTTTTTTTAACATGTTGCATTATTCCATGCATTATGATGAGAAGCAAACCAGACTACTGTGACTTGTTCAACAAATTACAATTAATAATTCCGGCTTACAAAAACATTTGCAAATAGATCGGCTCTGTTATATTTACTGATTGTTTACATTTATATCTGCTGCAACTAAAGAGACTGTCAGAAGATTAAAAATGAGCAAAAAAAGGATATAAACATACATAATAATGTTAACACTATTAGGAATACTATCGTTCACAACATAATAGGATGGCTACGGAATAAGTTGTTTTCTAAAAAATTCTGCAGATAGGTAAAACCATAAAGGCCAACCTCATTTCAACTTGAAGCCTGTCCCTGAGATAGGTGGTGCTGGTGGAAAATAGTTCTTAGAGACCCTTAGACCACATACTTTCTCAACACTTTGGGGAGAGAGGTATAAATAAATAAGATAAAATTCTTATAAATAAATAAGATAAAATTCTTTTCAAGATAAAATTGAGCAGTTTAGAAAAGGATGTTTTAAACAATAAAATATTTTTCCAGGTCATTTCTAATGATGGTATTTTTTTGTTGATGAAAATGATGATTGTAATGATAACAAATGATTCAAGTTTCCAGATATAAGAAGTTGCTGAGTAACTTTTTGAAATATGCTGTTCTTTCATCTTTCTTCGAAAACTCCAATATAGTTGAATAATCAATATTGTAAGACAAATATTTCAAAATTAATTTTATTCCTGTGCTATCTTATCCGTTCCTGTTCACATTAATGTTGTTATTATTATTATTATTAGTATTATTATTATTATTATTATTATTTATTTTTTTTATTGGATTTGTAAATATTAGATTTGTTGTATGTTGTTTCACTATTGTTGTTAGCTGCCCCGAGTCTACGGAGAGAGGTGGCATACAAATCTAATAGATAGATAGATAGATAGATAGATAGATAGATAGATAGATAGATAGATAGATAGATAGATAGATAGATAGATAGATAGATAGATAGACAGACAGACAAACAAACAAACAAACAAACAAACAAATAAGTCCTGATATTCATTGAGAATTACAACATATAGAGAATCCAGGTTTAACCATGATAGTGAAAAAATTCTGCTCTTCCCAATTTCTGAGCTATCCTTTAGGGAATACTTCCAAATGAACTTTTCAGTGCATAGACATAGAGATGGGATTGAAGAAGAGGATGAGTAACATTTTCCTCTGCATGGCATAAATCTATTAAAATCAGAGTGGAGGTACAGAGAAACCTAGAATGAAATAATTAAAATCTCAAATTGTGGCAAAATCTACTCAATAATGCAATCTCACTTGAACTCCTAAATGGAAGTCATAATATGGACTGCAGGATTGTTTCTAAAAAATACAAAAATCATTATGGTTTGGCGTATTTCAACCACGTTTAATAATGGGATATATGCTGTAACATATATACGTGGGTGCATGTTTATTTTTAAAATTGAGAAAGAAAATATTTTGCACTACTTACCTTATGCTTAACATTGCTCTCATTGAAGAAAATCTTCCTGTCTGCCATGGATGCTTGGCTTTTTAAAAATTAATCCATTCTTTCCCTCATTAAAACACCAGTTCTTATCCTAATTCTTGTCATTTCCCTGTAAACCTGTTAAATAGCTTTCCCCCTGCTCCACTGAAATAGATTTTACAGGCTTTACTCCATGCAAATATCAAACAGATTTTCCTATCTAGCTGCAAAAGAGCAAAAGTCACAAGCTAGGGGAACCTTGCTAAAATATTTACCTCTCTATAGGAGAAAAAAAACCCACCATTGGAATAGCCTATTTCCCAAACTGAAAACAAAACTTCTTCGTCTACTTTAAGACCTATAGCCTGAACAGAAACTGCCAAGGGGGGTGGGGGAGAAGGGGGAAAAAAAAACAATGCATAAGTTGTGTTGTAATCATATCGAGCAGCTGAGCCCAAGGCAGGCAGGCTATGGAATGCCATACAGTAATCAGCACTGTTGACTAATCAGAATTTGAGACACAAGAAGGTAATAAGGGTATTATAAAGAATGGCTTATTGAGAGAGCAGCTGTTTACGGTTAGTTCACTGTTTAAACGAGTTTGTCTAGATTGCCATGGTACATTTTTGGTGTGCACGCATACACACATAGACACACACACACACACAAATACATACATACATACATACATACATACATACATGCATGCATGCATGCATGCATGCATGCATACATACCTTCTAAGACACACACAGGGTGATTGACAAGAATGCAGATGGGCAAATGAGATAGTCTTCTGCAAATGACTTGTTTAAACGACTTGTTTAAAAATTGACAAATGTAGCTACAGAAACCTCCATCAGTTTTATTGCCATGAACACAGCGGCTGAGATAGTAATGTAGAAACAGAAGCTGAAGGCTAATGGGATGGAAGAGAGAGAAGGAACAAGACAGAACTCGGGAAAAGGAACAGAAAGAATTAAAAATACCTTGTGACATTTAGAAATATAGTTATTGTGAACTGCCAGCCAATCTCCCCAATTAACTTAATATTTCTGGAATGCAAAGATAATAATTTTAAAACTGTTGCAAATTCAAGACAAAAAAAGTCTAGTGAATTTATTTTAGAGCAGCTAATGTGAATACCACATTCAACGGGTCTTTCAAAGCACACTCTCACACATCATTGGAAACAGACAACTCAGTCATAACCTCAGACAATAACCATCTTGTTCAAATCTATTTGTCATACAGTTGTTCAACTGTTTGGTGTTTTATTTTGTTTCCCGTTCAGGAAACCAAATTCTGGTTTGGCATCCCCAAAATATCTATGAAGTCCTCAAACCATGAAGGAGTTGAATAATGCAAATGGAAATTTATCATAATGCATTATTTAAACATATTCTACTTTGGGCACCAGCCAACTTGGTAATATTTTAAAACAGCCAGCAAACAGTGGAAACTCTGATATCTTTTGTAATAGTTCACATGTCAATCTGGCAAAGTGCCCACAACATACAGCAAGGAAAAAGAAATCTATTTAATGTCTGCCCCACAAGGCAACATGAGGTTTGATTGGCAGGAAGCAGAAAGTGGCTTTTGATCATGTGTCCTAACAAGCAGTTCCAACTCCTGTCTCTTCAGCTGAAGAGCGCCACATTGGCTATTGAAACAGAAATGACAGGCAACCGCCCTAATCTTTGGCTCTAGTCCTGCTCAGTGGGAACTATACTGGAGAGAGGGGGGGGGGGAGAGGGAGAGGGAGAGAGAGAGAGCCACTGATTAAACACAATGTTTTTCCCCAAGACAAGCAGGTTGTCGGAATCAAAGTTGGGCAGAATCAATTCAACATTATTAAAAGAGGATATAGAACTGAACTGAATGATGTCACGCCAGTTTGTACAGCCTCGGGGACTCACAAAATGGTGAGAGGGTTAAGAAATTGGCAAGATTTGCCAAGCAAGGTCAGAAATTAACTTCGACAACTTGGCGAATTTCCCATTATTTCAGCTTCTTTGCCTTTCATGCTCAGTAGTTTCTTAATAGGCTTGCATTTAAAAAAAAACCTACTGAACATGCACACATGTGCTATATAGAAAGAGAAACAGAATATCTCTCTCTCTCTCATACACACACACACACACACACACACACACCACATACTATATTTTTTCAGTCAAATTTCAATTCTCTAAATTGTTGCCTATACATAAACTCAAATGAAAGGAGCCAACTGGTATAATAGTTAAGCTATCAAGCCAAAAACCCAGCGACTGAGAGTTATAGTCCCACCTCAGACACGCCAGCTATATGAAATCCTTTCTCTCTCAGCCCTTTTGAAATCTTGCCAAGAACAGGGACAACTTCACACAGTCACTCTGAGTCCTGACTGACCCAAAGGAAAACTAACAGATACTGTATGTATAAGGCAGAGGGGTCAAATTCAACTTCATTGAGGGCCCCATCCAGGTTCTGTTGGACCACAGGGGCTGGAGTGGGCGTGGCCAACTCAACTATGTCAGGAGTGTCTGTGGTGGCCCAAACGCTCTGCCAGGGAAAATAGGCTCCCAAGTTCCATTTTCAGTTGTGAGGGTCTCCTGCAATCCCCTGCTAGCAAAAATGGCTCAGGGGGGCTGCATGCAGCCCTTCCAAGCTCCATTTTTGCTAGCAGAAGCACCATGGGCCAGTTCCTCACTATTTTCAGGGAAGCTCCACAGGCCAGATCTAAATATCCCACAGACTGATCTGGCCTCCAAGCCTTGAGTTTGATATCCCTGTTGTAAGGTTACAGCCCAAGTGGATTTCAAATCTCTATCTCAGTGATGGTGAACCTATGGCACAGGTGCCACAGGTGGCACATGGAGCCATATCTGCTGGCACACAAACCGTTGTCCTAGGCTAAACTCCATCATGCATGTATGTTCCGGCCAGCTAATTTTTGGTTTGCACAATGGCTCTGGGTAGGCATTTTTGGCTTCCAGAGAGCCTCCGTGGGGATGAGGGAGGGAGTCTTGTATCGTTCCCCAGCTCCAGAGAAGCCTTTGGAGTCTGGGAAGGGTGAAATGTGAGCCTATAGGGCCCACCAGAAGTTGGGAAATGGGCCATTTCTGGCCTCCAGAGGGCCTCTGGGGGTGGGGGGAGTTGTTTTTGCCCTCCCCAAGCACTGAATTATGGGTGTGATCACTCACACATGTGTGATAGCACACACGCATGCTCTCTTGGCACCCGAGAAAAAAAAAGGTTCACCATCACTGCTCTATGTTGATCATAATCTTCACTACTCCATCCTGATATCAATATATTACATCTTTGCTGTATGATCTGCATCAGTAAATTTCCAAATGCTATTGACTATCCAATTTCAATTTCCAAATCTAGGGCTGGAAAACTAAAATTTTCAACTGGATTTTCTTGATCTAATTTGCCAACCAGACCAGAAAATCATGACATGCCTACTCAAGATCTCCATCTACCCAATATCACATTATCTTGACACTTCCTATAGTTATGCCCTTCCAGAAATTGTAAAGATTTGGTTTTTTCAATGTATAACCAGAAATCCAGCCCCAGATGTAGCTATAAATCAAAGTCTACATGTATATTACACTGTGCTGATGCTATGTTGAAAACAAAACATTGATATTTGGAAATTAGATGATCTGGAAGCTATAGTAAAATCAAGGAGCCTATTGAGAAAAATTGTGGGGCTAAGATTAAATATAAAGATAACCAAGCTAATGGCAAAGCAGCCTTAGAATTGACAAAGATGTTGTTGAAAATGTTGATAGCTTCTGTCTTTTACTATTGATTATCAACAATAATAGAATCAGCAATCAAGACATATGCTCCAGAGTAGGCCTTAGTAAGCTAGCAATGTAAGCCTTGGAAAAAATATTCAGCTGCTGTGCTGTGACAATACACACAAATATCAGAACCATCCAGAATGATTTTGCTGTGACACTCTATGGAAGTGAACTCTGCACTTTGAAAAAGCAAGATAAAATGAATATTGTCTAATTTAAAAATTCATGCTGAAGTCCCTTGTGAAAACCATAAGTAGCCCAAAAAAAAACCCAAGCAAGTGAATTGCGTAACAGATAATTTGAAATTCTCATCTGAGGCACAAAGCACTAGGCTTAAATTTATCAAATTTGGAGCAGGTTATGTGAAGATCCAGCACACTTGAGAAGTTGAGAATACCAGGAAGGTGGACAGAAAGATTCCAGCAGCCACAGGAATGGACTCATGAAAGGATGCATCATTGAAAGATTAGAAGGACCAGGTTGTGAACACATCAGCTTAGGGCAGTGTTTCCCAACCTTGGGAACTTGAAGATATTTGGACTTCAACTCCCAGAATTCCCCAGCCAGCATTTGCTGGCTGGGGAATTCTGGGAGTTGAAGTCCAAATACCTTCAAGTTGCCAAGGTTGGGAAACACTGGCTTAAGGAATATGGCACATAATCACTCCATCATTAAAATGATTCACATTTTATATTATTGTTGTGTTTCATTACTTATGTTGCAAACTACCATAGGTGTACTTGGATTGAACAGTATATAAAGTTCATAAATAAATGAATAACATTGTGCAGTCTAGGAATTTCTTTTTCCATACCTTTCTGAGTAATGATTTTTATATAATTATATAATTAATGTATTGTTTAATTAAAGAGAAAATTCCTTAAAAGTATTTAAATGATTTCATAGTGGAGGTTTGTTTTGTTATTGCTGTTTTACTTTGGGAGCAGTCATTAAGAAATTTACTATTTTAAAAAAAGCAGCAGCAGCATGCTGATCTGTGGTCTGTTAAAAATTTTAGTCAATGCATCAGATAAATTACCTTATCTGGTGGGTGTTAGAGGGAGCAAGAGATAAGATTAAGCAAAACCATCTGCATGTCATCAACTTTTCTCTCTTAATAAAGAATACTAATGTGCATAAGAATTGCATATTTGGTAAATTATTTAAAAACCACATAATCTGATAAAATGTAATTTTACCCAACCCCGTATTTCTCTTAGGATTAAGAGTGTAGGCAGCGGTAAAAATGATAATTTTTTTTAGGACCAACTAAATTGTCACAACTTTTCATGTTTGCTGGAACACTTCTGGTTTGAATATCAAGCAAAACACAGAAAAGGACACGGAGAGAAATATGCTGCTGAATATGTGGGTCTGCATTTTAGAAACAGACTTAAAATGAAAAAGAGATGGTGTTATGGTGGCCTAATTTATGCCTGCTGCAGAAAGAACTCAGATTTCAGTGTGGTATGCTGGGGTGAAGGATCAATGGTTACTTAAAAGGGACATGTACATTCCAATTAGTGCTATAGGCAGGTCCTAATAGCTCGTGGCTTTTTAATATTTTTAAAAGCAAGTAGCCTTTTTACCCCCCATCCCAGCATACCTTACTGTAACCTGAGATAAAATAGTGTGCTACTATAGTTACTTGGATAATCCTCTTTCTTGTAATGGTCAAAACATGCCTTTCTCTATTCCAATGGGAGGAGAGAAAGGAATATAAATACAGTGTTCCCTCGATTTTCGCGGGGGATGCATTCCGAGACCACCTGCGAAAGTCGAATTTCCACAAAGTAGAGATGCAGAAGTAAATACAGTACACCATTTTTGGCTATGGACAGTATCACAAGCCATCCCTTAACACTTTAAACCCCTAAATTACCATTTCCCATTCCCTTAACAACCATTTACTCACCATTATTACTGGTACTCACCATTGAATAAGACACTTAGTGATCCTGATATTTATAAACATAATTATTTATTAACAATAATTATTTTTTTGCTATTTACTTGCAAAAATTATTAGTTTGGTGATGACATATGACGTCATCGGGTGGGAAAAAAATGTGGTATAGGAAAAAAAACCGTGAAGTATTTTTTAATTAATATTTTTTTAAAAACCGTGGTATAGTCTATTCGTGAAGTTCGAACCCGCAAAAATCGGGTACTCCCATTTTAAGCTGTGGTTTAAGAACCCTGCACAGAGGTAATTTCTTA
Organism: Erythrolamprus reginae; assembly: GCF_031021105.1. Classification (NCBI taxonomy): domain Eukaryota; kingdom Metazoa; phylum Chordata; class Lepidosauria; order Squamata; family Dipsadidae; genus Erythrolamprus; species Erythrolamprus reginae. The sequence goes on from NC_091950.1 coordinate 125,275,448, forward strand.
TAGGATAAATTGTAAGAGTTGTGATTGTGGCCAAGAATAGATTGGTGCTCTCTAAGCTTGGTGGTTTTCTTGCAGATATCTTCACTGATGATGCTACTTACTTTGGTAAAGAAATGTCTGCAAACCACCAAGCCCAGAAAGCAACAAGCACCCTAAAGCAGTGATGGCACTTGGAGCCATATCTGCTGGCACACAAGCTGTTACCCTAGCTCAGCTCCAACATGCATGTGTGTGCTGGCCAGCTGATTTTTGGCTCACCCGGAGGCTCTGGGAAGGCATTTATGGCTTCTGGAAAGTCTCAGGGGGAGGGAGTATTTTTGCCCTCCCCAGGCTCCAGAGGAGGGTGAAAAAAACGGGCCTAATCTGCCCATCAGACGTTGGGAAAAGGGCTGTTTCAGGCCTCCAGAGGGCCTCCATGGGGTGCAGGGGAGGCCATTTTCACCCTCCCTAGGCATTGAATTATGAGTGTGGGCACTCATGCATGCGCGATAGCACACACATGCACGCTTTCGGCACCCAAGAAAAAAAGGTTCGCCAGCCCTGCCCTAAAGCTCAATCCTAAACTACAAACATCAGGGTTTTCCTTACACTAAATCCTATTTCTAAGCAAGCAGTGCTGCAAGTGCAATAGTACTGAGGAAAGAGACCCAGAAGGAAGAGCTGCTGCCAAAGCAATGGTCAGATTAAAGATAAAAGAAACCTGAATCTGGGACTAACTTTGGCTGGCTATCATGATTTTATTTTATACACAAGGTATCATATATAAATCTGGTAACATTTCTCCAGTTTTTCATATAAAACATTAATGAAACTGTTGGCAAGTACAAGGCCTAAGACCGAACCTTGTGGCACCCACTGGTTGTCTTGTTGCACCTTTCCTCATTTAAATTCAATTGATAAATGTAAAATAATGCACTTGGGGAAAAGGAATCCTCAATCTGAGTATTGTATTGGCAGTTCTGTGTTAGCAAAAACTTCAGAAGAAAAGGATTTAGGGGTAGTGATTTCTGACAGGCTCAAAATGGGTGAACAGTGCAATCAGGCAATAGGGAAAGCAAGTAGGATGCTTGGCTGCATAGCTAGAGGTATAACAAGCAGGAAGAGGGAGATTGTGATCCCGCTGTATAGGGCGTTGATGAGACCTCATTTGGAATACTATGTTCTGTTCTGGAGACCTCACCTACAATAAGATATTGACAAAATCGAACGGGTCCAAAGACGGGTCACAAGAATGGTGGAAGGTCTTAAGCATAAAACGTATCAGGAAAGACTTAATGAACTCAATCTGTATAGTCTGGAGGACAGAAGGGAAATGGGGGGACATGATCAAAACATTTAAATATGTTAAAGGGTTAAATAAGGTCCAGGAGGGAGGTGTTTTTAATAGGAAAGTGAACACAAGAACAAGGGGACACAATCTGAAGTTAGTTGGGGGGGAAATCAAAAGCAACATGAGAAAATATTATTTTACTGAAAGAGTAGTAGATCCTTGGAACAAACTTCCAGCAGACGTGGTAGATAAATCCACAGTAACTGAATTTAAACATGCCTGGGATAAACATATATCCATCCTAAGATAAAATACAGAAAATAGTATAAGGGCAGACTAGATGGACCATGAGGTCTTTTTCTGCCGTCAGACTTCTATGTTTCTATAAATTTGATCCATCCATCCTAACCTGCCCATTGCAATATGAGATAGTAGTTAGCCAAATGTTTTGCTGGAGTCAAAACATGTTATAGAACTTTCTTTAATTTACAAATGAGGGCCCATGACCAAATAGGATAGGAAAAAGATGGCGAACATAATTTATGGAATCTTTTCCAAACTTTTTACTACAGAATGAATCTGCATATTATTTTTTTTTTGCATAATGAAGTAATAATGTGTGTTTGTGTGCATTTTTACCAAGTACTAAGCAGGTTAAGTGTTTACATTTTGTGCATGTAGAACTGGAATGTAGCATTGCAGGTTACTTCTGTTAACTGCTAGCTATAGTTCAGCAGTTCAAATCTTACCACCGGCTCAAGGTTGACTCAGCCTTCCATCCTTCTAAGGTAGGTAAACTGAGGACCCAGATTGTTGGGAGCAATATGCTGGTTCTGTAAACCGCTTATGAAGCGGTATATAAATCTAAATGCTATGTAAGGTGGTTGCATATATATTGCTTTTGAGTATGTGTCTTATTTTCTGTTTCCCATTGTATTGTGTACAGCTGCATGTACTTTACTCTAAGTCACATGAACAGGATAGAGAGATTCACCAAGTTCTTCTCCCATAGAGATATATTAGGGAATTGTTTGGGGTAATCTTTTCATTTGCAAAATCATCTTGATCTGGCTGGTTTTCAAACACATTTTCCCACTTTTTTGGGGGGGAAGCTTCTTCTATCATATCAAACTTGGTCCCACTCTCTTCTGTTTTGATCAAGTTGACTTCCTGATGACAGACAATTAAACAACATCCTGAGCAACTCTATATAATTATCCAACATTCCACTGGAATGGAAGAAAATAAAATGAATAAAAATGCACATACACGCATGCGCAGTGGCAAAAACTTTAATTAATCTTGACAAATATTCATCACTTTTCTAATCTGTGCTATTAGAGACAGCCCATATTATTGATCAGTGGGCTCAGGTACTTTTTCTTCTAAAATGTATTTCCACGAATTTGTTTCAGAAGTTCTTAAGAGTTGAGTGAATTGAATTGAATGTAGATAGATACATGTCCAAATTATGTATCTGAACACTGAATTATGAGCCCTCTTAAGCTACATTTCCTGATCAGATATTCATAGGACTGAAACAAATGGAATAGTTTTTAAACCTATTTATAAACAAAAAAAAACATAGAAATAAAAAAAGAAATAAAAAAAGAAAAGTATACATATGTAATGAAAAATATACTGCTTTATTTTTTTCTCAGAGACAAAATTGTTTGCTAAAAATTATGCAAACAACTTAACTGAGTAGTTGGGAAGGGGATGGAATGGCAAGGTAGAATTTTGTGAACAATTATTGGTAAAATATAGAAAAATGAAAGCCAAAATAATATTGAAATATCTTGAAATAAAGTAAATAATTTTTTACCAGTTATTCTCTAAATTTTATTCATTGGCATACTCTTGTTCTTGTTCAAACATCAAAATATGGAGCGGGTACCACTATACATTACATTTATATAATAATAATAAAAACAATTCTGCAACAATGACTTTAATACCATCAAACAATTTTATCTGCCTATTTTAGGTCCTTAGGAAATGCTCAGTAGGTAGATAAAGATGCCAAATGCAATCTAAACAACTGGCTAACTATGCAACCAACCACAATAATAACTGTAATATCAACAGATTTTTTTTGCATGCATGCATACATACATATAATATACTGCTCAAAAAAACAAAGGGAACACTTAAACAACAGAATATAACTCCAAGTAAATCAAACTTCCGTGAAATCAAACTGTCCACTTAGGAAGCAACACTGATTGACAATCAATTTCATTTTGTTGTCAATACATTGAACTTTGTACAGAATAAAGTATTCAAAGAAAATTTCATTCATTCAGATCTAGGATGTGTTATTTGAGTGTTCCCTTTATTTTTTTTTAGCAGTGTGCATTACCGTGTCAATGTTTCCATTTATTTCTTTTACAAGAAAAGGTAAAAATAAGATTGGAATTGGCTTTTCTATAATTAGTGGGTTAGAGTTAATTAATCTCAGAATGAGAGCTAATCTAAATTGTTCTATTCTCTTGACTCTAGAGAAAGATTTCACCCTGGCTTCCTGGCTTCTATGCCAGCACCCCTTTTAGAATTATCAACTGGCAATCATGCATTGAAACAAAGCTAAGAGGACCTTATGCCCCTTGTGTCTTTCCTTTTCTTTGTAGTTTGTACTATTCTCTTCTTTCTTTAAGATTACTTGGCATTTGATTTTATTCTTACTAAAAATTGTATATGCGGAAAAAGAAAAAGAAACAGAGCTATGAGGAGCTCCTGTTTATTTCCCATATTTCTCCATTCTTTTCTTGCTCATCCTTCCTTCATGGTCAAAGAGCTGATCTCGCAAATAGTTTTTTAAAAGAAATAAATGTAACTTTATTTTACTTGGCAGAAATATAAAGGTGTTAACATTATTATTTTCAGAAGTAAAGATAAATATATACAAATGCGAGTAATCTAGTGAAAATAAGGACCACATTAGCATTTAAAGTATGTAAAAGCATTGAGCATCTTTTATGTCATTTCTTTTTAAGAATAGCTGATCTAATTAGCTCTATCTCCAAAAGGTGTACCTGGCTTTTTTATATTATCATAACATTTTGCTTAGACTTGACATTTTTATTCTGACAAGCACTGTCTGGAGAGCTCTCAATAAATAATACATTTACAGTTTTCTGTAAATAAGCACTGGACACAAATCGTTATCCTTACTTACAGCTGCCCCTCTCTAATAGTGTTTTTACAAGTAAGGTGACTATTCAGTCTAATGCAGTCCTCCCAGTGCTCCAAATACATTTTCATTCATTACCACAGTCACTAGCTCTTAAAATGCTTTTAGATGCCATGGAAGAACAGCAGGAACAGCAGAACAAATATGACTAACTAAAACGAAAGTTCATCTCCAAAGAAACAAGAGGCTGTTCACAAAAATAAATTGAAGCCTGACATATAAGGTCAATTTATATGCAGTTAATCCATACACAGACTAGTTCCTTAAAGAATTTTTCATTACCAAAATCTGGAAGTCATGAGAAAGACAACAAGATTACTTGTTAATTCTAAACCCAACCCAACTATATATATTATACACTGCAGTGGAAATGGATTGTCGCATTATAACATTGTTATCTATGCTGTCAAAGTTTATTGCATTGACATATTCATTTTCTCTTTTGCCAACTGCATTGAGTTAAAGATGCTTCATTCACCATAGAATATAATTTTCTTTCTTTTCAAACCTTCCTCATAACTATGAGTTAGATGAGTGATTGATTAGAAATTTGAAAAATAGTTGAAGGAGTATCAAAGATATTTGACTTAATCCTGGCAAGACTAAATGGCTTTGGGTGCAAGAGGCTCTAAGATTTGGGACTTGGTTACCTTTAATTCTGAATGGGATTGCACTATCCCAAATAGATCTGATCTGCAACTTGGAGGTTCTCCAGCTCTTGTGACTCCTGCTCAAAGAGCAGGTTTCAGTTATGGCTAGGAGAACATTTGCACAACTTTGGGTTGTGTGCCAGTTGCAGTTTTTCTTGGATCAGAGTCCCTGAAGTCAGTCATTCAGGCCCTAGTCATCTCACGACTGGACTATTGCACTGCATCCTACATGTGCCTACCCTTAAACAGCATTTGGAAGCTAAAGCTGCTGCAGAGTGTAATGACATGGGCAGAATCTGGGGCCCCATGAATGGCCCATATAATATCACTGCTCAGCAAGCTGCATTGGCTACCAGTCTGCTTCTGGGTGCTATTCAAGGTGTTGATAATCACCTTTCAAGCCCTTCTTGTTAAAGGTCCAGACTACTTGAGGGATTGCCCCACCCTATCTGTGCTGGCAAGAGGGGCTTGTTGTGGGCCCCATCTGCCTGACTATTTCAGCTGGCAGGATCCAGGAAAAGGGCCTTCTCTCCTGTTACCCCCTCCCTGTGAAATATCTTGCTCTCCCTCAATGTGAGGTTGGACCCAATCCTCCTGACCTCCAGTTAGCTTGGGGATCCAATGCGGGAGTATCACAATATGGGTGATTGGTCGATTAAAAACAAATCCCCCCTCTCCCCATCCTGCTTCTGCCCCCTCCCATCTTTTAATTGGTCCATAGTATTTTAGATATTGTATTTATTTATGTTTTTAGTATATATGGTTTTGTTTTTTAATGTATGTATTTTTATTGCATCCTGTTCTGGTCACCACACTTGAAAAGAGACATAGAAACACTAGAGAAGGGGCAGAAAAGAGCTACCAAAATTATTAGGGGACTAAAAACCAAGACCTACAAAGAGAGATTGATAGTACTGGGCATGGATAGACTAGAGAAAAGAATGGCCAGGGGGGACATGATAGCGGCGTTTCTCTCTGAGGGGCGGCATACAAATCCAATAAATTATTATTAATTATTATTATTATATACCCATTAAAACCCTCATTGTGTATTGGACTAGATAGATAGATAGATAGATAGATAGATAGATAGATAGATAGATAGATAGATAGATAGATAGATAGATAGATAGATAGCAATATACAGGTACTTGATGGGTTGCCATGGAAAGTAGGGTGTCACACTGTTTTCCAGGGCACCAGAGGGCCAGACGAGGAATAACGATTGGAAGTTGACCAAGGAGAGATTCAACTTGGAAATAAGAAAGAACATCCTGATGGTCAGAGCGATCAACCTGTGGAGCGGCCTGCCAGCGGAGGTTGTGAACGCCCCCAACTCTGGACATTTTCAAGAGGAGATTGGACTGCCATCTGGCTGGGGAGGTGTAAGGTTTCCTGCTTGAGCAAGGGGTTGGACTTGATGATCTTTGGGGTCCCTTTCAACCCTAATAATAAATAAATAATATTTTTTATGATTATAAGCTGGGCCCTGAGGTAAGGTGGATGGCAAATTAATTAACTAACTAACTAACTAACTAACTAACTAACTAACTAACTTACACTTACTTATTTACTTACTTACTTACTTACTTATTTGGATTTCTAAGCCGCCCTTCTCCGTCAACTCAGGGCAACATACAAAACAGGAATGTATGCAAAATAGAGCATGTTAGAAACCCAACTTAAAACTAATATAAAAACCCCAATTATTAAGAACAAACATCCACAATCATTCCATCGCAGTCATACATCCGGCCAGAGAAAGATGGCAGTGCTCAGCAGCCCCAAGCCTGCCAGCAAAGGTGAGTTTTTAAGACCTTACACAAATAAATAAATAACTATCATAAATGGGGGTGCCGTTCAGATATATATATATTTAAAAGGCCCAGGAATTGGCATGGTGGCTTTTGTAATGCTGACTGCCATGGCTCACTCTCTTTATGTAGCCCTCCTTATAAAAATGTTCAATGTTTTCCAAATCATAAACCGAGCACACAGACTAGTTCCCAGCCCAAATAAACATGGATTAATTTCAAATTACATGTTTGGGAAACAGTAAGGAATAATAAAAAGATTATCTTAATCATGTATTATTTATTATTTCATTTATATAATTTACATACCACACTTTCATTGTTTTATAACATCTAGTCAGAAAGAGACACCTAAGCGATAATCACAGCCTTTGAATATTCAGCTATTTAAGGAAGAGAGAGGAATGGTGCTTTCTTTAATGGAAACTATGTGGGTGGGATGGGGAGGAGATGAACAGGATATAATAGTACAGCTGGTATTAAACCTAGATATTTTTCCCCAGGAAAGTTCAAGGGCATTTTTAGTGCTTGTCAGTGCTGCTCATATATGTCTTTGTCTCATCTAAAAGATAAACATCTCTTGCAACGTTACTGCCCTTTATATAAGGCTGGTATTATGCTTCAAAGTGCCTCCAGAATGGTCTAACAGCAACAACAACAACAAAAACACTAGTTACAAAAGGACTATTCAATTTTTTTCTTGTTCTTGTTGAAGATAAAATGTTACATGATTATTATGCCAAACAGACAAGTGGAAATAGTTACGTTTTTGAAAAGAATTCCTATTATGTGACTGTGAAGTTATACTGAAAGATGGCCTCCATCGCAGAAACTGGAGTGGAGACCTATTTATAAAACATTTTGTTGGAATTTGATATTACAGTGTTCATGAGAATCAAGTCTGAAAACGAATGGTGAACATGGGCCCTGAGTAGCTGGGTCTTGGGAATGAGCAGAAATGAATTGCTAAGTTTCCAGTATACCAGATGATTAACCAGCCTAGCATTCCACATTGCTAGAGTTACACTAAGACAGGGAAATCTAACCTCCTAGCTGCAGATAAACTGCGCTAAGTATCATTTGTAGAGACTGGATGACATATGATAAAGTAATGAATGTAATCTAAATACCCTTAGATTATCATTTGTGTATTTGATTTATACACTGACTTTTTGTCCAGAAAAATCAGGAAGTATTTTTTAAAAAAAGATAAAATATGACACACAATTATTACTTTAAAAATATTAACTGGAAATTAATTCAAACATACAATTATTGTATTTTTTTTGGAGTACAAGATGCACTGGAGTATAAGAAGCACCTTACTTTTGAGTAGGAAAATGGGAGGGGGAAATATACCCAATATTCATCTGGCTAGTGTCCTTAGTCTGTTCAGCTTCAGCACATTATTTTATCCCCTGTTTAAGGCTTAAAAAAAACCTTATTTGGAGAGGGTAACAATGTAAGAGCTTGCAAGCCGGTAAAAACTGGGAACTGGGAATATCTTCAGCACCTGGTTAGGGTGGAAAGAAACATTCTTTCCAACCTAACCAGCAAGTAGAGCAATGAAAAAAGCTGGCAAAGACTTAAGGCTTGGAAAGCATTCTTCGCAAAGAGTTACAATGAAAGAGCTTGCAAGCTGGTAAGGGTTGAGAACATCGTTAGCACCTCGTTAGGGATGGAAAGAAACATTCAGAGCAAGTAGAGCAATGAAAAAAACCTGCAAAGACTTAGGGCTTGGAAAACATTCTTCATAGAGAGTAATAATGAAAGAGCCTTCAAGGTAAGAGCTGGGAAGATGGTTAGCATCTAGTTAGGGTGGAAAAAAGCTTCAAAAACAGCTACATTCAGAGCATAAGGTGCACCTAAATTTTCAGCATCTTTTACTCTGAAAAATACAGTACTAATTTAGTAAATATAGAGAAATTGTGTTTACACTGTATTACATAGAAACTCTTCCTAATGACAGAAGTAAATTAATAGGGGTGTATTTATCATATGACAAAATCTCCTCATGTATGAAGCAATGACTATTTAATTCAACCTTCCCAAATATGTTGTTTTCCAGATCTGAAGGATACCAGGTGATAAAGGCTGCCCCGATTCCTTGCAAACCCCACACCAGCGGGGTCCTCAACTTACAGCAGAAATTGAGCTTGCTTGGAATTTTTGTTGTAAGTCATAAATTGTAATTCCCCAATTTACAAATTGTAATCCCTCAATTTACAGCAGAAATTGAGCCTGCAATTTTGATCATAAGGTGTGATGGTTTTATGATATTTTTGCAGTCAAATGCTTGAAAATAGGAATAAAACTCGCTCAGCATACTGTAAAACACTTGACTGTGTAAATAATAATCACACCTGGTGAAAGCCTATTGGATTATATAAGAAAAAGTTATGAATGATTAATTAAGACTACTATTTGTTTCTCATGTTATATATACTTTTTGTTCATTTTTTGTAAATTTTACAAGTTATATAGAATTTTAAAGTTAGCTATAGCCTGGCTAAAGAGAATATGCATAGTTCAGATTACCATACAGACTTGCTGTGCACTCGCCCATATTTTATTATGTGTATTTCAATCGATGTATTGTCTTTTTTTTTTTGCGTGAGTATTGTCTTTGTATTGTTTTTTGTATTTATATTTGTAAATAAACATTTATTTTTTTAAAAATGATATTTTTGCAATAGTTGTTAAGCAAACCCATTGTTTCTTATGGGACAGGTTCTTTTAGGAAGCCAGAAGTAACTTCTGTTTTCTTGGTGGAGGGGTGGGTCACCAGTCATGTGACCACATGATATTAAAAAAGGCCATAAATGGAAACTGGTTGTCAGGTGCCTGGTTGAGGGGGAACAGATGTTGAAACTTCAAATGTGGATCATAAACCCCCTTTTCTGGGTCTATTGTAACTTTGACCAGTTGCTAAGTGATCATAAGTCAAGAACTACATGTAAAACTTCAAGCTTCATTTTTACAGTACAATTTTCATATCTGAAGATGCCACCAATCAGGATAACTTCTGATCATTCTGCAAAGTCCATAATAACACACTAAATTCTGTGCAATAGTAGAGAATCATCAAAAACCTGAGAGTCAAGCAGCATGACCTGACTTTAATCATTTGTTAATAATTTAACAAATTATTATTGTTTTCGTATACAGATCATCCATCACTTGTATTTCAAAGAATTTGCAATATCCTGAATTAAAGATACATTCTGAAGTAAAGATATAGTGTGTCAATGAAGCCTTCAGATGAACACTCAAAGCGGGTCAAAAATGGTGTGCATATTATTCTCTCTTCAAACAAAAGCCAGTACATCAGAAACAGAAGCAGGAAGGGGCATTTTACCAAAAAAAAAAAAAGGCAAAATAAAACACCACCTTGGTCATTGAATTGACAAATACTCAAAGATTTTGCAAAGAACTGAGTTGAAAACTTTCAAATCATTAAAACTGTAGTTGCTTTGCCTTAGACGATTCTGCTAATCAGTGTATTTTCTATTACACAGACTCCAGATGTGATACCCTTAGAATAAGAAAAGACCAGCCTTAAAAACAGTAAAATGAGAAAGTCTTAGACTGCTATATTGCATATAACTATAGTCATTTCACTGGCAAAAGATATTCAACTGCAAAGCAAAAGTCCAATAGTGTTCTAAAGGGACCTTGTAGTCTGCAGAAAACAGATTTGCCATGACAGCAAATTCTCTCATGATCACAAGCAAGCATTCTGATACCAGATCAACCCACTATCCAAATAAGAAAGAAGCTTTCACTCTGCCCTAAAGAGAGGGACTTCCAGTGCAGGAACGTGGCTATACAAATTTAATGAATTTCTATAGTAAATATTTTTATTTGTTTGTTTGTTTATTTATCCATTCATTCATTCATTCATTCAAAAAAAATTATGCCACTCTTCTCCTTGGACTCAGGGCGGCTTATAACATGTTAGCAATAGCACTTTTTAACAGAGCCAGCATATTGCCCCCACAATTCGGGTCCTCATTTTACCCACCTTGGAAGGATGCAAGGCTGAGTCAACTTTGAGCCGGTGATGAGATTTGAACTGCTGACCTGCAGATCTAGCAGTGGCCTATAGCACTCCTCCCACAGCGCCACCTCGGCTCGATTTTGATTTTTAATCAAAACTTTTTGTAATCTTAAGAACCTGTTAATCCATTTCCAGTTTAGCTGGCCAGGAGACAGCAGATATTTGAAGGTACTTATAGAGGATGATCCAAAAAAGATACCCCCAAAAAAGGTGTAACCTTTTTTTTTTTTTTTAAATTTTGTCAAGTATCTCTGGTGGCACACAAGTTGGATACTGGACATTAATGATAAAATCCCAGTAGGGCACGAATCAAAATTGGGTCCTTTAGAGGGGAAATTATTTTATTTAGTTAGTCATTTTACTTTCATATCATTATACTTCACAACGTTCAAGCAGTAGCGCAGGAATATTGTCACATTTTCTATTTTGCCACAAAAGAAAAAGAAATCCTTAAAGAGAAATATATATGGATATCTTACTCAGTTTGGGGTTAATGGGAAAGAGATCAGGAAATAATGCTACTATAATAGAAAATGAAATTGTTAATATCACACTGAGCTTTATTTATCTCTGTGTAGATGGTAATGTTTGACAGAACAGAAAGAAACTAAAAAGTCTCTAGTTCAGTCATTTAATACAAAATAATAACAATAGGCAATACAGTGGTACCTCTACTTACGAACTTAATTCGTTCCGTGACCAGGTTCTTAAGTAGAAAAGTTTGTAAGAAGAAGCATTTTTCCCATAGGAATCAATGTAGAAACATAGAAACATAGAAACATAGAAGACTGACGGCAGAAAAAGACCTCATGGTCCATCTAGTCTGCCCTTATACTATTTCCTGTATTTTATCTTACAAGGGATATATGTTTATCCCAGGCATGTTTAAATTCGGTTACTGTGGATTTACCAACCACGTCTGCTGGAAGTTTGTTCCAAGGATCTACTACTCTTTTAGTAAAATAATATTTTCTCATGTTGCCTTTGATCTTTCCCCCAACTAACTTCAGATTGTGTCCCCTTGTTCTTGTGTTCACTTTCCTGTTAAAAACACTTCCCTCCTGAACCCTATTTAACCCTTTAACATATTTAAATGTTTCGATCATGTCCCCCTTTTTCCTTCTGTCTTCCAGACTATACAGATTGAGTTCATTAAGTCTTTCCTGATACGTTTTATACTTAAGACCTTCCACCATTCTTGTAGCCCGTCTTTGGACCCGTTCAATTTTGTCAATATCTTTTTGTAGGTGAGGTCTCCAGAACTGAACACAGTACTCCAAATGTGGTCTCACCAGCGCTCTATATAAGGGGATCACAATCTCCCTCTTCCTGCTTGTTATACCTCTAGCTATGCAGCCAAGCATCCTACTTGCCTTTCCTACCGCCCGACCACACTGCTCACCCATTTTGAGACTGTCAGAAATCACTACCCCTAAATCCTTCTCTTCTGAAGTTTTTGCTAACACAGAACTGCCAATGCAATACTCAGATTGAGGATTCCTTTTCCCCAAGTGCATTATTTTACATTTGGAAACATTAAACTGCAGTTTCCATTGCTTTGACCATTTATCTAGTAACGCTAAATCATTTACCGTATTACAGACCCCTCCAGGAATATCAACCCTATTGCACACTTTAGAGTCATCGGCAAATAGGCAAACCTTCCCTACCAAACCTTCCCCTATGTCACTCACAAACATATTAAAAAGAATAGGACCCAGAACAGACCCTTGTGGCACACCGCTTGTAACCTGTCTCTGCTCAGAATACTCGCCATTAACAATAACTCTCTGATGTCTACGCTTCAGCCAGCTTGAAATCCACTGAACTATCCAGGGATTAAGTCCAATCTTCACTAATTTATCTATCAGCTCTTTATGTGGAACCGTATCAAAGGTTTTGCTGAAGTCTAGATAGGCAATATCCACGGCACCACCTTGATCCAACACCTTTGTGACATAGTCAAAGAACTCAATGAGATTAGTCTGACACGATTTGCCTTCAGTAAAGCCATGCTGATTTGGGTCCAATAAGTTATTGTTTTTTAGATGCTGATTTATCCTCTTTTTGAGTAGAGTCTCCATCATTTTAACTACAACTGATGTCAAGCTAACTGGCCTGTAGTTACCAGCTTCTTCTCTACTGCCCTTCTTGTGGATAGGCACAACACTGGCCATTCTCCAATCCTCAGGAACATCTCCTGTTAACAGGGATTGGTTAAACAAATCAGTCAAGGGGGTAGCAATGACAGATCTGAGTTCTTTAAGAACTCTGGGGTGGATGCCATCTGGACCCATTGCCTTATTTATCTTTAATCTTTCAAGTTCTTCTAAGACATCGGCTTCTAAGATCACTGGAGCTGAATCCGTACAGCTGGAAGTAATGCTATATCCCTCTATAGTATTATTTTGTAAGGTGTCTTTTGAGAAAACTGAACAGAAGTAGCTATTGAAATGGTCAGCGATCTCCTTATTCCCATCAATGCATGTATTATTCCCGGTACTAAGCTTTGTGATGCTGCAGTTTTTCTTCTTCCTATCACTAATATATCTGAAGAAGGTTTTATCCCCCTTCTTTACAGATTTTGCTATTTCTTCCTCTTTTGAGGCTTTAGCAGCATATATTATCTGTTTCGCCTCCATCTGTCTCATTTTATACCCCTCTCTATCAGCTATACTTCCAGACTCTTTATACCTCCTATAGGCAGCCTTTTTTTCATTGACTATAGCCCTTACATCATTGCTAAACCATAGCGGTTTCTTCTTCCTTTTACCTTTAGTTACTTGCTTTACATAAAGTCTTGTGGCTTTTAAGATGGCCTTTTTTAATGTGTGCGATTGGGGAAACCACAGGGAGGGTGGAGGCTCTGTTTCCTTCCAGGATATTCCTATAGAGGCCCCATGAAGGCTTCTCCCCGCTTTCCGGCCCTGTTTCCTCCCAGGAGATTCCTAGAGAGGCCTCACGAAGGCTTCTCCCGGCCTTTTCCAGTAACAGTTTCGGAGGCTCGGGTTTGTAAGTGGAAAATGGTTCTTGAGAAGAGGCAAAAATATCTGAGACATCCAGTTCTTATCTAGAAAAGTTCGTAAGTAGAGGCATTCTTAGGTAGAGGTACCACTGTATATGATTTTACAGGTTGCCCCTTCTATTGAGAGTGGATTATGGTTGGTGTTCTGGTCTCCTGGTTGGTTATATTTTACCATTATTATTATTTAATCTGTGAACTGCCCCAGAGTAGTCATGGATTCAGGAGATCTCAAAAATTGATTAAATAAACAATTGGTTTGTGGCTTCATTGTGGAGTTAAACATTATCTTCAATGGTGAGTTCTCGTTAAGAAATTGTTTAAGGATTTGGGCACATAGACAAATAACTTTAGATACAGGGTTTTAGTTGTGCCTGTGCTTGATGACAGAAAATAAACCTGCAAATTATGTTGTAAGTAATTTTAGGTCCCCTTTCTAATTGGAAATAGAGTCTATGACAGAAAGTGGAACAAGCTCTTTGCCTGTCTTGCCAACAAGTTGGGTCAGCTTTCACTGTCAGCACTTGGGCTAACAACTGTGTCACAATATCTCACTGCAGCATGCCACATTCTTGCAAGCTGGGAGCAAAGCACTATGGCTGGTTTTCAATCCAATTTGTTACGTGGTTCCCTTCTTTCCTCTTCTGTTTTTGAGACTCATTCAAATTAGCACTGAGCACACAGTGCTAATGGTATTGTGGTATTGTGCAAGAATTTTTAAACTGTATTGAAACCTGTTTCTTCCAGAATAAGGCAAGGAATGTCTACAGTCAGTTGGTTTTTGCTATGATATAGTATTGTCAGAAGCTCTATAATTTAGGGGAGATTAAAACAGTTGTATGTCACACTGAAGTACTCACTATTATTTTCACAGACAGAGTGAACCAGATTAGTACGTGACCATTTAAATTATTGGAACAACCAGATTTAACAACCTGGACTACATTTTCTTAGCAGGGTGTATTGCTAATTGGTAATTAACTAATACCATAATACCTTGGTCATTGACCATGAATTCAACAAATATAAATAACATAAATCAATAAATATAATAGATAGGTGATGATAGATAGATAGATAGATAGGTAGGTAGGTAGGTAGGTAGATGATAGATAGAGAGAGAGAGAGAGAGAGAGAGAGAGACAGACAGACAGACAGACAGACAGACAGACAGACAGACAGATTATAGATTTTCCCCCAGAAGATGGATAATACATTTATGAAAAGTAATTGTAAATGGAAAGCTACATTGATTATAGTAGTAAATAAACAAATTATTGGTTTTAATTATGTATCATTTCATAAATTTGGAAGATACTTTACTTTGTATATGAAAAAATTGTTCTAAGTATTTTTCAACTTCAAAAAATACAAATAATTTCCTGAATAATTTGCTAACTATATCCTGACAGTATTTTTAATTTTTCCATTTCACAAAATAAAATGTGCAATTAATGCTGATTTTTGAATGAGTTTATACCTGGCCAAGGGATTGGGAACGAATGAATGAATTTTTAGTGAATAAATTTTAGGGGGAAAATATTCAGACCTGAGGAAGAAGTAAGCATAAGAAAGTAACTCAACCCTAGCTTGATTCTGTTTAGTATAAGAAAGAGTGGCAGTGAGAAATTTTTATCAGGCTTTCACAATTCTGTTATTCACCGTATTTTTGCAATCTCTGTAATACATGTTTTGTGACTTCATGAGGGGCTGACAAAATTTGAGTGACTGACTAGACTTAATTAATTCTCAAGTCATGTAAGTCCATTAAGTTTGTGTGGCTATCTCTATGTCTATTTTATTATATTGCTAACTTAATAACATAATCAAAATTATGTCATTGTAATCAGATGTGTTCTACTAGCTGTTGTATTAATCACTGAGCCCTGAATTCATAAATATAATACAGGGAATGCAGAACTTAAGAACAGTTTCATTTCAGTTCTACAGAAATGTGAATTGTTGCTGAAACTAACAGTTTCAACTATTTTGAGCTGAACTTCAAATTAGTTGCTGAACGTTTAACTTTTAGGCACATATAATTCAATTGAAAGCAAGGGTTGCATACAAAATGTATAGAGACCCCATTCTGTGCAAGACATTGGATAGTTATTTATAAACTCAACTAATGAAAGATGTTTATTCTAGTTTAATTAAACTTTAAATTTTCTGTTATTTTGAGGACATTAAAATTGTGTTATCTTACACTGATGAATATCTAAATATGCCCATGAAATTAAAATATTTTTCCTGTTCAGTGAAAAAAGACTAACAATATCTGAATATCCAAAGCATAGTATCTGAGAATCCTGCCATTACCTATTTAATTTGGTCTAAATTCAGGGTCTTTTTAGTATTTGAATTTACTTATTTAAAGAATCCACTCAGAAAATACAGTCCAGGCAGCATATTAAAATCCAACCACTTTACCATCAATGAGAAATGTATCATTGAATGTCTTTTTGAAATGGTAGAAATTGTCAGTGGTTTAAATGGGACTTATTAAATACATATTGGGAGGAGGTAGATGAAATGTTGTTTAAATTTGAAACAATGCAAATCCGTGCATTAACTGCCTGGACCGGGAGTCACTGCTCACAGTCACTCATACCCTCATCACCTCGAGGTTCAACTACTGTAATGCTCTCTACATGGGGCTACCTTTGAAAAGTGTTCGGAAACTTCAGATCGTGCAGAATGCAGCTGCGAGAGCAATCATGGGCTTCCCTAGGTATGGCTATGGTACACCAACACTCCGCAGTCTGCATTGGTTGCCGATCAGTTTCTGGTCACAATTCAAAGTGTTGGTTATGACCTATAAAGCCTTTCATGGCATCGGACCAGAATATCTCCGGGACCACCTTCTGCCACACGAATCCCAGCGACCAGTTAGGTCCCACAGAGTTGGCCTTCTCCAGGTCCCGCCGTCGAAACAATGTTGTCTAGCGGGACCCAGGGGAAGAGCCTTCTCTGTGGCAGCCCCAACCCTCTGGAATTAACTTCTCCTGGAGATTAGGGTTGCCCCCACCCTCCTTGCCTTTCATAAACTCCTTAAAACCCACCTCTGTCATCAGGCATGGGGAAATTGATTCCCCTGGGCCATTTCTGTTTTATATATGGTTTATATGAGATGATTGCTTTTTATATTTAGGGTTTTTTAATTGTTTTAATCAATTGGATTTGTACTGTTTTATTATTGTGAGCCACTCCGAGTCTTCGCAGAGGGGTGGCATACAAATATAATAATAATAATAATAATAATAATAATAATAATAATAATAATAATAATAATAGGAAGAAGAAGAAGAAGAAAAAAAAAAGAAAAAAGAAAAACAAATCTTAGCAATGTGATATTTAATTTGAAATTTAAAAAGTTTCTTCTGCTCTCAGGATGCTCCTCCAAAGCATTCCATGCCCAAACAACTAGACATAAGGATAGATTTTTTTTTCTGCCATGCCATCACTCTGGTCAACATATAATTACCACAGCACTGTCTTATGCCTAAAGATATCTAACCATGTAGCAGGACTATATTACTATTATCCCTCTTATCTTTCCTATTACCTGCTCCTATCAATGTATTGTTTGTGTTATATGATTTACTTGTATCTTCACTCTGTTGCTTATATGTATATTGAAAATTTATGAACCAAAGACAAATTCCTTGGGTGTCCAATCACACCTGGCCAATAAAGAATATTCAATTTTGTTCTGTTCTTTTAAAAAGCTGAGTCCAAATATAAAAATAAATTTAAAACATTTTCTATCATCTAGTCATCAAAATGAAGCCAGCAACTTAGCTGGGAAAAAAAACTTAAGCTTGAACTTCAAAATTAAATTACAGACAGATGGCTGTGTAAAATCTGAGACATTATCACTGTTGTGAAGTTTAAGACACCTATGCAGAACATATTTAACTATGTGCTTGTCATATAAACTAAGCCAAAAAATACATGGAGAATCTGTCTTAGATCTATTACCGTGTATAGTTCAGTCTACCCTTACTTTTAAAGTTGCTGCTTCACTTTTTTTAACTGCAAAATGTAAGCACACTGAATCACTTCAAACCTTGCCATTAAAATTGATGGGCCTCAGCTTCGGATCAGAACTGGATCCAAAGACATCAGAAAAGTCTCTCCATAATGGTTTCCAGTTGTGCAGGATCCCACTCCATTGTAATCATCTCTGATGGCTGTGGTTTACCTGAATCTGTAATCCAACACTTTTGAAATATGCCAAGGCTAATGTTCCACCCAGGGTCATTTGTAGCAAAGTTTTTAAGATACTATAAACATATGTCCCAGAGGGAATAGGTTAGCCAATATAGGAGGAAAACATAGGGGTGTTTCTTTTCTTCATCATCATCATACCGAATTTCACATCAGAACCACAAACTACCCAAAAAACAACATAAAAACTGCAATATAGATTATTAATAGAATCTACTTATTCAAGTACTAAATTATACTCTGGTGATTGTTTATCCTTCAACTCATTTAAGGGCAGGTTGAATTTTTGGAAGCTTATCATTATGCTCATGGTGCCATTTTATAAACAGTTCTCATTGGTATATGAGAAACCTACCCTCCCAAACTGGATAATGAGAAACTCTGATAGATAACAACTTTCTTTGCTTGCCTTCCATCCCAAATCCAATCAACCTTAGCCCAGATCTCTTCAAATATTAAGTACAGATTGTAGAATGCAGCAAATATACCAGGTGAAGTCCTAGACCATTAAATAAGATTATATTTGACAATCAACATGCCATTTAGTCTCGTGTGCACAAATCTCAACCAGAAATTGTCTAATGGATTCCTCAGCAAAATATATATAGACACACACACACAAACAGAGGTAGGGTGTGTGTGTGTGTGTGTGTGTGTGTGTTTGTGTGTTTGTGTGTAATGTAATCTTTCATAGGTCTGATGAGTATGGATATATCTAGACACACATAATACACAAAAATCAATAGTAGTTCTATAAATAGGCATCAAATATAGATTCCCCTAAATATTTAATTCATCATTTGACTGGAGGACAGAAATTAAACATGCAGACATACACACACACAAACACACACACACACATACACAGAGAGAAGTATATACATATTTATACACATATACATACATACCCTCCTGTTCAGTTCTCGTCATCTCCTCTAGTTTCTTTTGTTTCAAGGTGTCCACCACATCGGCAAGACTTCCTTTGCGGCGTTCTGGAGTTCCAAAATTAACACTGGTCATTAGCTCATTGCGATCACGACCACTTTCTTCGGGCTTATGTGGTGAGGTAGAAGTATTTCGGAAGGAATATAAGGAACATAACTTATTATTTTCTGACTCCTGTAAAGAAATAAAACAATAACATAATATTTAATACATTATAACAGAATGTCTGTTTTCACTCAAAAGCAATTGAATAATTCAAAGCATTATACTGAACTAAACCAATTTATTTGGTTTTTAATTACAGTTTTATTTTGGCTATTGATAAAAAATAACTTTAATTCTGCTACTCTCTGAAGAAAAAAATCATCTATTTTTCATCGTGAGCCTTAGGCCCTAAAAGGAAGAGTCCAAAGGCTCCAAAAGTTATGTATTAAGATTTTTTAAATTACAGTTTTATTTTGTCTGTTGATAAAAAAATAACTTTAATTCTGCTAGCCCATGAAGAAAAAAATCATCTATTTTTCATCTGAGTCTTAGGCCCTAAAAGGAATAGTCCAAAGGCTCCAAAAGCTATATACAGTATAAAGATTCAAGGGAACTAGAAAGTCCTTGAACTACATAAACTTTTTGATTCAGAATAAAATGGTTATGTATCTTGAAATGATGAGCTAATTAACTGAGCTTAAAAGCTAGATAGGATTCCAACATGTTCTATCAACTATTCCATATCCTGATTAATTGGTGAAACACCTACTCCTCCCCCAAATACACAGAGACTCTGTTTTCAACATAATTTATAGACACATGGTCTGAGGCATGGAGTGAAGAAAACATTAGTAATAATTCTATTTCATCCTTCTCTTAGTCAGAAGCTCAAAATCTTCAAAATTTCTGAAGCTTTCCCTGTAAGTTAATTCACTGATGAGTGAAGGGAGCGGTTCTTTTCTCTGGATACTGTCAGAGGTTTATTCCCTCTCCAAGTGCCCAGAGAAAGGAAACTACTTCGTTTGCTCTGGGCTGCCAAAGCCTCCTTAAGTGCCACCGAAAGGCTACTCTGGCATCCCAGAAAAGACCAAGATGGTCAGGATTAATGGGAAAATGGCAGGAACTTGCCAGGCCTTCTTGCTGCTCTCAAATTTCCTGGGAAATTTTTCCAGGCTCGGGTTCTTAAGTAGAAAATGGTTCTTGAGAAGAGGCAAAAAAAATATTTAATACCCAGTTCTTATCTAGAAAAGTTCTTAAGTAGAGGCGTTCTTAGGTAGAGGTACCACTGTATTTTTATTTAAATTCCTAATTCTAGCATTTACATGGAATCAGCATTTTAAGGCATTCTACAATTTCTGCAATTAGTTTATAAATTCAAGCACTGTAATGACTTGAAGGTTCCTGACTCTAGGTGTTTTAACCCTAAAGATCCTAATTAAAGTTTGCCAATATACACCTTTAGCTGTATTCTGGCTTTGCACAATAGATTGAACTGTACATTAATTGAATGGAATGAATTTGCACATATGATAAACCACACCACAGCAAGAGTTTTGAAAAGTTAAAATTAACCATGTTTTGTAATGCTTTGCACATGCAGCTGCTAGATCTTTAATTTGATTAAATGTGTCCTGCAAATCCAGTCTTAGAGTTACATTAAAAGAAGTTGATTTACCAGGATCTTTATGCCACATCTTCATGCCTCAGCAGGACGTCTCCTGAAGGAAGTCTAACCATAAACCCTTTATGACTTTTTGGCAATTCAGCTTTGGTATGAAGCTTATCAAATATTTATTCCTGTTTCTAAATTTCTCCTGGATGTATGTTTCAGGTCAATTTGATTTTTTTTAAATAATGTATTGCTCATCCTTTCCTTTCTTCATATACATTTTATAAATTATTTTCTCCTTCCATTTTTATCAGATACACAGAAACATGCCGGCACATACTCACTCACACACATACATAAAAATCACAGAGAGACAGAGAGCACATGCTATTATAATCCTGAGAAGTGAAAGCAAGATTCTACACATGCATTAGAACTTCCCCTCTTCCTCCTTATTGGCCTGCATCCTGGGTTATTATTCCTTTCTCCCAAGCCAATATTCACGCTTGAATAATCATAAAGATAGCTGCAAGAAATTGATTAAAGTGAGGCCCTTATACACCAATAGTCTTTTGGATCAGATCCTCATGTAAACATGTTAAACAGTTTTAAAAATTATTTATTTATTTATTTATTTATTTATTCATTCATTCATTCATTCATTCATTTATTAGATTTGTATGCCGCCCCTCTCCGGACACTTGGAGCGGCTCACAACAAAAAAACACAGTACAAATCCAATAGTTAAAAAGCAATTTAAAACCCTTAATATAAAAACAATCATACATCCCAGACAAAAACCATACCAGAAACGGGAACGGCCTGGGGAAATCAATTTCCCCATGCCTGATGGCAGAGGTGGGTTTTAAGGAAAATACACCTTTATTAAGTGGAGAATGATTTTGTTTCTGAAAGCAATATGCTCTGTTTTAGTGCTTTTGATAACAAGCATCAAGACACTGTTGCTGTGCACTTACTGCTTGTGATTTCATCTAATGTAGTTTCTGGGCACACACAGAACTCCTTGTTTCAGTCAACTGTTCCACCTGTTAGAGGTATAACACAGGGACCCTTCCAGGAACAGCTCAAAAAGTGCCTTGCGTTGCCTTGTTCACATCAATTCAGGTTGATTCCTTTGTGTGAATAACTAAATGTTCTGCTATACCAACTATGTCTATGTACCATAAATACCTGCTAAAATAGAGCTTTCATACCTATAACTCTGTGGCATTTGGTATTCTGCGGAACAACATTCATTCGGAGTTCCAGATAACTTGGAAGTCTTCTCTGGGACAATTTCACCTTCAAAGATTGTCTCCCTGCAGTATTCATACCATATAAGTGATACAACTCCACTTCTTATTCCAATATTGGTCTATAAATGGTCAATAAATGTTGACTAGGATTACTAATAGATCAGTATCTTGCAACATCTTTATAATCATGGGGATCTCTCAACTTTTGTTTAACAAAAGCAAATGTTTAGAAGATTACTGTAGTTGTCATGAAAGCTTGAAAAAGTGTGGTTATCCAAATATTGCATAGCAGAAGAAGTAAAAGAATTCTAGTAAGTAGTTATCCATGTCTATATAATTTGATACCTTGACAAATATTATTCATATCCTGGTTCACAATCCTCAGGAAATGCACCAATTGTGTCATATTATATGCCATACAAATTATGCAATATATCAGATTTCTTTAAGACCAAAATCATATTTTTTAGAGATGCATACAAATGAAATATGTATATTCTCTGGAGCCAGAGATCACCTAAGGTGTGGGAAAGGAATTCTACCTATGCATGCAGAGAATTTTTAAAAGAAATTTATCATTTTAATTATTCTTTTCATTTGAGGAAAACTATACTGATGCTTTGTTCTTCAAATACTGAAGATATGTGTGGATATTAAACATTCATTGTCATAACTCAAATAGTGTTGGAGTTTTGACAAAGCAAAACAGTACAGACCAGTTCACAAGAACACTGGGAAATTGTTCTTTTGATATTGCAAAAAAACCACCTATTTGTTTTCTATGTCAAGTTGAGGTAAGGGGTGTTTAGTTAAGGAAACATTAGTGAACATAACTTATTTCTGACTGATAATAGAAGACATATAGTTATAGCTGCTCCGAGTCCTCGGAGAGGGGCGGCATATAAATCTTAATAATAATAATAATAATAATAATAATAATAATAATAATAATAATAATAATATTATAATAATAACAACAACAACAACAACAACAACAATCAGTCAGGTAGTCCATGCTTAACATTAGTAACTGGGACCAGAATTTCCATGTCTAAACAACGCAACCATTAAGCAAGTATTATGGGTTGTTAAGGGATGATACTATAACTTCCTTCTAGTTTGCAACAAACAAGGTCAATAAGTATGATGGCAGGAAGTTACAAGAGCTAGCAAACAGGTCAGTGGGTAGGTAAGTAAGGTAATGCACATACTACAGAATATGAAATCTTCAGGATTTTGTACTCTTTAGTTAGGTCCCTTGGGGGGCAAGGCAGCATGAGTGGGAATGACTTACAGAAGCAACTTGCAACCTTTCTGCAAATGGCAGGAGTATGAGTCAGTTACTAAGGACCCGGATGATAATCATGTTGACTATAGATGTGATGGAATAGTTAGAACTTTAAGGAGTTATAAGCGTCATTCATTTTATACCACCATAACTTCAAATTGTTGCTGAACAAGTACTGTATTTTTCAGTGTATGAGACGCACCGGTGTATAAGTCGCGCCTTATACCTTTAGAGGAGGAAAACAAGGAAAAGGTATTCTGAACAAAATGGTGTAGTATTATATTGTTTAATAAAATACTAGTGTAGCAGAATACTTTTTACAACCATGTATACTTTTTAAAACCATGTATAATTTTTAAAACCATGTACACTTTTTACAAACTTCAAACTTGACAGCTTCAAGACTTGTGGACTTCAGCTCCCAGAATTCCTCCACTAGTCATGCTAGCTCAGAAATGGGAGTTGAAGTCCACAAGCCGTAATCTTGCCAGGTTTGAAGACCCTTGCCCTTTCCTTCCTGTTGCCCCATCCACCAGAGACCCTTGGTAAAATTGTAAAGTTGGAGCAGGGACAATGTTTATCTGCCTACATACTTCCCAGAAAGTCCAATGCATGTATCAAAAAAGTATTGTTTCAGATTCTTCTGCTACGTTCCTAAATAGAAACAAAATGTGACAGATTAGAGGTCCCAACTAATTTTACAAATAAAATGAGAGGTATCTTTCCCCCTCTCCCTTTCCAGCTAAATGATATATGTAAATGTAAATAAATTCTTTGGTTCTGAATTTTCGAGATGCTTTGGACTAGAGTTCCCATTATTCAGCCTTGGAGAGGGGGCTGATGGGGATTGCTTCTCTTGCAACAGACTGGCTAATTGGAACTGTAGTCCAAAGCATCTTTAATGTGCATATAACCATGTTATTATTTAATTTTCAGATTTTTTTTTTTAAAAAACAACATTTTAACAACATGGGGGAAGCTCTCTGTTGCAGGAAGGGATGATTCCTATCAACAACCCCATCCCAAAGGTGGCTGATGGGACTTGTAATCCAAAGCATCCCCAGTATATGCCCAAGTCACATTCTGATCTCTCAATGTTAAATAATGGAAAAATAATGGGGATGGATTTTGAAAAGCGGGCCTTTGCGGTGGGGGAGGCAAGCCCCCAACAGTTGTAAAATGCCCAAAAGACAAGAGAAAGTAAAGCCAAGAAAAAGATATCTCAGGAAAGGTCTTAAGAATTTCAAAGACCTCTAGAAAATCCCTCCCTGGGATTGGCCGGGCGGGGGCATTTTAAAAGCTTGCAGGCTCCTCAGCTGTGGTCAAAATTAGTGAGTGTGGCACTGAAGCCACGTCTCTTGTTCCTCCAAAGAGATGGTGCTGTGGGGTGCCGGAGAGCCCAAAGAACAATCTCTTTCCGGTGCCGCCACAGCCTAAGTCCTCGAGCTTGAGGCCAGGCAGGCCTTTTGAGGTAATTCTACCTGAGGCTTTGTATGCCTTGTGGGATACAGAGGGGGACGTGAATTCTTTAGATAATTTCTCTGCAACTACTGCCATGCGCCCCACCTCACCTGCCCAGGGTGCCAGGCATTTCGAGCAGAGGGTGACAGCTACAAAACTCCTGCGGGAGACTGGTGGGCATTGGCTGAGGAGCCCTCCCAGTAGGCCAAAAAGCGGCTTGGGTGAGTGGCTGTGGCAGGGGCCAGGCAGGTACCACCTCTCCCCAACTGAGGCAGCTTCGCTCAGAGCACTCTTCACCAACCACCGCGCCCTCCCAAAGATGCCCCCAAAGATGCCTCAGCTGCCAGGCCCCTGCCAAAGCTGCTCACCCGAGCCACTTTTCGGCCAGTTGGGAGGGCTCCTTGGCCAATGGCTGCCGGTCTCCCGCAGGGAGGGAAGCTCAGGAATTTCGCAGCTGGCACCCTCTGCTCCAAACGCCCGGTGCCCCACCAATCCCCAGGGCCGGGCCGCCGGACTCCAGCTGAGGAAGGCTGCTGCCGCCACTACTAACCACCACCCAACTCCCCCCCATGCAACATTTGATGTATAAGACGCACCCATTTTTTGTGGTAAAAGGGTGCATCTTATACACCGAAAAATGTGGTAGTGGTTAACCAAGGATTACCTAAAATATATGCACAATTTTCAAAGTATTTAAGATGTTAAGCAAGCAAATGTCAACTTAATACAGGTAAACCTCAACTTACAACAGTTCATTTAGTGACTCTTACAGTACAATGGCACTGTAAAAAGTGAGTTATGACTGTAATATCCCCATGTCCATGTGATCAAAATTCAGATGCTTGCCAAATGACTCTTATTTAGGACAGTTTCAATGTCCCGGGATTATGCAATCCCCTTTTGCAAATGTCTCACAAGCTAAGTCGATAGGGAAGCCAATGTTGTGGTCCGCCAGTGGCCTGCAGAGCTGGTGATAGAGTCAGACAGTGAGAAGGCTGGGGAGGTTACAGAGGAGAAGGACTACTCAGGAGTAAGACTTGGAGATAATTGGCCCCTCCCATATGTATAAGTGGAGCACAAGGAAGGGCTCATCGCAGGAAGCAACTTTGTTCAAATTGTGTCATTCCAGATCAGACTCTTGTGTTTTCTGTTTAGCCTAGCCAAGCTTCTTGCTAATTGGTCTTTGGCAGCTTGCCAAGGAAGATCTAGGTTCATGTGCTTATCTGCCTTTCCCCAAAACACTTGTTAGACTTGTTATCATTGTTTGGGACTTATTTTAGATGGGGAATAAAAATAAATACCATCTGATAAAATAAAAGAGGTTTTGGGGACGCCTTTTGTGCTGTATTATTGATCAAGAAACCTAGGTCAGAACAGCCAGATTCACGTAACATCTGTGTTCCTAGCTTAACTACTTTAGTGATTCACTTAACAACTGTGCCAACAAAAGTCATAAAATGGGGCAAAGCTCACTTAACAAATATCTCACTTAGCAACAGAACTTTTGAGCTCACTTGTGGTTGTTGATCATAAGAGTACCTGATGTTGGAAAATACTATTACTAGTGGAAGCTGAAGCAAGTAAATTTGTTGTAGGAATGCTGCCTTATACCATGAATTTGAAGGGAAATTATCTAAGACATCTAAGAAAGGCAAATGATAAAATGCTAGCAATCTTAAACTTCAAATGTATTTTACAATCTGATTCAATAGAAAGCAACTGACAGAACAAATTAGAATGAAACAACAGAATATATTTTGGTGTATCAAAAGATCTAGATTTTATCTGATTTAAAACTATGGCTGAAACATGGGTGAAAGAGAGGATTTTCCATGATATTTTCTTTGGGATTTCGAACGCCTACAGGATTAATTGCCTGAAACCTTAATGAAAGCAATAATAATTTGTTTTTGACAATATCTAAAGGATTGTTCTTAAACTGACTACAAAAGCCTGGGTTAGTTTCCATTGTGTTATCATTGTCTTCATGCATTTTAGGTATGTGAAAAAGAAATTTAATGTTTCATTCTTCCTTAGGACCATGCCAATCTGGCTGTTCTAGGGGTGGTCTGGCAATTATCTGATGTAAGTCTTCCAGAACAGGAAATAGTTTATCCTTCTGGATATGGTTGCCTGGAGCCACTTCCATAGGTTTTACTTCCAGAAAATTGATGGACCACCCATAGCATAGTTGGATTAGTTGTGTCCTGAAGAAGAACAAAATGTTCTGGAGTTCTTTGGAATGTTCTGTATCTTGAAATGGGGGGGGGGGGGGGAGAGAATCATATTCCTAAAACAAAGTATACTTAAGTTAAGGTGCTATTTTTTTGTAAAGGTATCATTTCTCCATGCACAAAAACTCTACGTATAAAAGACATTTTGCTCCTTGCTCTTTTATGCCACATGAGTTATATACATGCAAAGACATCCAAGTTTTGTTTTTTTTTAAAGAAAAACAGCCCTAAAAATAGGCTATAGGATTGATTGTGCATCTTCAATTTCAGTATGCAATTCCCCTCTATGGATGCCCTCTATTTAGTCTACTGTTACACTGGATTGGCCCTATTATTACTTTAAATTAAACCTGGTAGGATCAACTAGCATTCAAACCACAATTAAATTCAGTGACCACAATTCATATATCATGCTAAGCCATCAGGTGTGAAGCTAGCTACTATGATAAACCACAGCCTAAATCATAACAAGTTGTACACCAAATAAATCTGCTGTAGTTTCTTCTATTGAAATAAATTATCATTAAAATAAACCTGCTCAAGCATACTGTATAAACTCAGTGACACATCTGCTTTCATTCAAACCTTAGCTGCAATTATCGGACAGAAATGCTGAACCACTCAGGAGCCAAGCGGAATCTATATGTAAAACAAGCACTGAGGTCAGGGTGCAGAAACAAATTCTTTTATAATACAGGTGGTGGCATTATATTTTCTATTTACTGTAGTTTGTGTACCTAACCTATGCACAATTAAATATAGGACAGGGCTATGGTCACCACGGGCACTGTAAAATGAGCTGAATGTTTGTATTGTCTTAGGGACAGGATCAAAAGGGGAGTATCCTTTGTTTCCAAGTCAAAATCTACTCTTCCATAAGAAAATAATCTCTAAAATTGTAACCCTATGTGTATCGTACTACTGGAACACTAATTGTATTCAGTAAAAATCCAGTAAGAAAAACCAGTCTGTTTTGACACTTCATTAGGATCCTGCAAGAGAGGAAATTCATAAAATAAGAAAGTAACACAAGTGAGCAATGTTAACATAGTTGCAGATGGAATTACATACTGGAAGCCTGCAATGCTTTCCTGTTCAATGGCCAACAAAACTACATACAAACACAATCCACTCCTATAGGAGTTTAAAGAAAATATTTGTATGAATGGCCAGGATAGCAAAAGGAGTGGGGGAACAGTAACATGAATGGGTTGCTTGTTATTTCAATGAAGTTAAGCCTTCCCTGGTATAGAAAAGTATTTATCAGTCATCACATTTAATAGGTACAGTACATGCAAATACTTACACCCCAGGAAAGTTGGATATCCAAAATGGTTTTAATTCTAAGATTTGGCAGCAAGTTGACCCTTCTAATTCAAGTACAAAGCAAACATGTATCGAAAAATATGCTTTTATCATATCATATTAATATTTTCTTCTGTTGGTATTCTACAAAATATATGTACAAAGAAATGACTTTTTAAAAATTATATCTCTAGATAAGCAGTGAACAATTTACAACTGGACCTTGAGGTCCCTCTGCCTTCTGCTGCACAAATCCCAGTGACCAGTTAGGTCCCACAGAGTGGGTCTTCTCTGGGTCCCATCAACTAAACAATGTCGCTTGGCGGGACCCAGGGGAAGAGCCTTCTCTGTGACGGCCCCGACCCTCTGGAACCAACTGCCCCCAGAGATTAGAATTGCTCCCACCCGCCTTGCCTTTCGTAAGCTTCTTAAAACCCACCTCTGCCGCCAGGCATGGGGGAACTGAGATACTCTTTCCCCCTAGGTCTTTACAATTTTATGCATGGTATGTCTGTATGTATGTTTGGTTTTACAATAAGGGTTTTAAACTGTTTTAATATTGGATTGTCATATGCTGTTTTACTACTGTTGTTAGCCGCCCCGAGTCTACGGAGAGGGGCGGCATACAAATCCAATCAAATCAAATCAAACCAAATTTTCCAACAAAGTTCAGCAGAGAAATTCCATATTAGAACCTTTAGTACACTCATTTTATATTGTCTTGGTTTTCAAATAAGATTTTAAAATATATTAAAATATTCTATACTGTAAATACTGTAGTATATTGCACTATATTGTTCATTTGGCTGCTTCCTCCTTATTATTAATAATGCTGTTGCATCACATTGTATACCAACTACTAACTGGTAGTTTTCTTAATGTAGTTCTCCTCACTGAAGTATGAAGGATGGCCCTCAGTGCAAAAACAGTTACCTACACCTGCCCTAAACAAAAAGGAACAAAAACTAGAATGCCAAGCATTGCATTGCAGACACACTGTCCAATGACTCTTCTATAAAAACAGGGAACTTTTTAATCCTTTCTCCCCTCTTCTTTTGAAGTTCTTCCTACCTATGTCACTCAAGTAATTATGGGCCCCTCCCCAGTTTCAAAGATGAATGCTGTAACAAAAAGTAAATATTGCTAAAGAAAAAAAGCAATTCATAAGTAAAAGCCTCTGCTCTTGCTTAAGGTAGATCTATTGAAATTGCTGGACCTGTGGTTAAACAAATTTGAGGTAGAATTAATAATAACGTGGTATGTACACCTATATCAAACAAGAGAGCCGTGGTGCTAATTCCTCATGCAAGCACAGTTTTGCTTAAGATCTTTACAAAGAAGAATAAAGCCACACATAGAGAAGAAAGGTCAAATGAACAGGCAGGTTTTAGAAAAAGCAGAGGGACATGAGATTAGAGTTTTAACAAAAGATGGATAATGGAGAGAGCAAGAGAATTCAAGATGGTTTACTTTTCCTTTATTGGCTGCAGCAAGGCCTTTGATTGTGTAGAGTCATGCCAGAATGAGGAATATATTAAGGCATGCCAGAACATTTGATTATTCTTCAGAGGCACCTTTAAAATGTACAAGAAGCTCCTGTAAAAACTGAATTTGGAGAAACCAAGCAGTTCAGAATTAGGAAAGCTTTGAGATAAAAATGCATATTTATCCTCATATTTGTTCAATTACACAGGAAATATATTATAAGATGACAGGCTTGGAAAGATTACAGCTAGAATCAAAATTGTAGGTCAAAATGCAAATATTTGATATATGCAGGGAGCACCCCGGTTATCTGACAGATTAATTTCTCATAAAGATAAAAGTGGAAAGTAAAAAAAATAGGATTTTTTTTCATCTTCAGTGTTTAATTATGGTTTCAGAACTCAACTGATATACACATAAAATACAACCATAAAAGATAACATGTGATAGTATTCTGATAAGTGAATTAGCCCTATCCTACTGGAAATACCATTCTGCATCAGCTCTTAGATTCCAAGGAACAGCATTTTTCTATTATGTTTACAACTTTTGAGTTTGTGTCAGCCAAAACACTATTGAATATAGAATTCATCCAGATGATCACAATGTATAGGCTGCAACAGCCTTAGCCAAATATAGGGCTACATACTAAGAACTCATTACTTACTTAGTTGGGTTTTTTAGTTGGAACCCTGACTCTCATGTTTGAACTTCTCCAGATTCAGATGGCCAAAGACTGAGAGACTGTGGTATCTGCTTCAAGACTGCCAAAGGGAGAGCATTATAATGGTCTGTGAAGAAGGCCTGTGATATTTAAAGTAGTTAAGCAGATTATTTACCCAATATCATTGTTTTGTTCCACTGAATTGTAGCCATCACCTGGCAATTCTGTGGATAAAAATCGCTTACAATATTATGCAATTTTTGTACTCTTGTAGCTTCCAGCATTTTGTTGGGCCACCACTTTTACTAATTTACTAACCAGAGATTAGAACTGCCCCTACTCTCCTTGCCTTTCGTAAGCTCCTTAAAACCCACCTTTGTCGTCAGGCATGGGGGAACTGAGACATCTCCCCCGGGCATATACAATTTATGCATGGTATGTTTGTATGTATGTTTTTTTTAGTAAATGGGTTTTTTTAAATCAAACCGGGTTTTTTTAAATATCTTAAATTATATTTGGATTTGTTATAAATTGTTTTATTCTGTTGTGAGCTGCCCCGAGTCTGCGGAGAGGGGCGGCATACAAATCTAAATAATAAATAAATAAAATAAATAAATAATGACCTTTTCTCCTTCTGTCCATTTTGTTCAACATTATCGTCTCTTCTTTCACATCTCCCAATGACTCCAAAGTATTATAAAATTTGTTTTTTATAGTACTTCTAGTGAGTATTCAAGCTTGCTTCCTCTAAAGCAAACTAGTAAAAAAAGCTAAATATAGTATTTTAGGCTTTCTTCTACCTTTCTCCAGTTCAGTTTGGTTGACTCGGCATTGTAACTCTATGTCATCAATCCACTGCTTAGTTATCTTCTTAATTTTGTTGAAATCAGATCTTAACAAGTAGTTGTTTAGTTTACTTACAAAACTTCCCCATTATTTGAAACTAAACCTGTTGATTCCGTTAGCAGGAACATCTCTATGGTTACAGACTAAACCTTGGTTAGTAACATTATCTGCCAGATTTTTAATTTTTTATTCTGGAGATGCCAGTATCTAATCTTGGTGCTACATTGGAAAAACATTTATGGTCCTGGAAGAGCGATCTTGAATATTAAGATGACGAAGATAGTGTGAATTAGCTTGTCTAATCAGTGCCATTAAAGAAGTAAAGATGAAAGTTTTGCATTTTGGGTGGCCTGAGTAAAAATAAAGACAAGTGGTTTCTGGAGATGTAAAGAAGAGATTAATTCTAGGGAAGCAGGTAATGACAGATATAATGAGAAAAGATATGGATATTTTTACAACAATGGAGATCAGAATAGTTAATGCAATAGTTAAAGCAGGACATGGAAAAGGAGCAAGACCAAGGGTGGGTTGTTCCCAGTTCTGTGGACCATTAGTGGTGGTGGCAGGAGGCTCTGCCCACCCACTCGGGACGCTCTGCCCACCCACCCAGGCGCAGAAGCATCACGTGTGAGCACACAAACCGGTAGTGATGGGATTTAAAACCCATTGCTGAGTAAGACCTACTCTGAATTATGGATTTGGACATAATTATCCAGAATACCATGGGCTGCAAGAAAAATCAATCAATTTAATTTAATTTAATTTACCATTATATACTCGAGTATAAGTCGACCCGATTATAAGCCAAGGCACCTACTTTTGCCACCAAAACTGGGAAAACTTATTGTCTCAAATATAAGCCTAGGGTGGAAAATACAGTGACAACTGGTAATTTATAAAAATGGATTATTCTTCTATTGTAGCTTCTTAAAATTGTTTTTGTAGGAGAATAAAAAAACATATGAAGAACGGTTGCAGGAACGAGCTATATCTAGTTTAATGAAAAAAGGACCAGGGAGACATGATAGCATTCTTCCAATATCTCAGGGTTTGCCACAAAGAAGAGAGAGGCAACCTATTCTCCAAAGCACCTGAGGGTGGAACAAGAAGCAATGGGTGGAAACTAAACAAGGAGAGAAGCAACTTAGAACTAAGGAGAAAATTCCTGACAGTTAGAAGAATGAATCTGTGGAACAGCTTGCCACCAGAAGTTGTGAATGCTCCAACACTGGAAATTTTTAAGAAGATGGTGGATACCCATTTGTCTGAAGTAGTGTAGGGTTTCCTGCCTAGGCAAGGGGTTGGACTAGAAGACCTCCAAGGTCCCTTCCAACTCTGTTGTTATTATTATTATGTAACTTTTTCTTCCAAAATGTTTTTTTATTTCTTCCACCTTTCTTCCTCCCCTTCCAAAATCTTTCTTTTTTTTTAATTCCAAAAACCTCTTAAAATATCTTTAGGAATGTTATCTTAATATTAAAACCTGTTATCTTAATCTTCATTACAATATCATTATAATTTTCTTAATAATTGGGATTTCATATATTCTTTCAAAACAATTGCTTAAATCAAACTTCCATATGATAAATATTCAGATTTTCCATTTAAAACATATTTCATAAGTTAAAATCATTACTATCTCAATAGATCAGTAAATAACAATTGGGGGTTACTCAGCCATTAATTGTAAAATCTTTCTTTTACATGATATTTATCTTGCATAAGGAGAAACCCCATACTCTTTAAAAAAAGGTATATGTAGAAATGATTAATGACAAAATTCATACTATTATATTATCCTAACCTTTGTATTGTTTTAAACAAGTCAGCATTAACAATCCTCTTGGGTAGGATAAGTATACAGTGATCCCCCGCTCGTTGCGAGGGTTCCGTTCCAGGACCCACCGCAACGAGCGGGTTTTCGCGAAGTAGCGCTGCGGAAGTAAAAACACCATCTGCGCATGTGCAGATGGTGTTTTTAACTTCCGCAGCGCTAGCGAGGAGCCGAAGACTGGGGGGGGCGGCGCGGCTGTTTTAAAACGTCGCCACCGACATGGGGGGCTCGCTAGCACCCCCCCGAACCCCCAACCCAGGTTTGGGGGGGTGCTAGCAAGCCCCCCATGTCGGCGGGGATGTTTTAAAACACCCGCACGGCTTTCCAATGAGTCCCGAAGACAAACGCGGAAGTTTGCCGTTTGTCTTCGGGACTCATTGGAAAGCTCCGATCGTTTTAAAACAGTTGCGCCGTTCTCCGCTGACTCCTGGCGAACTTCCCTGCTTTAGGAGTCAGCGGAGAACGGCGCGCCTGCTTGGCTTCGCTCGCCGCTGCAGCCAACGCGCGCTACGATCTTCCCGGGCCAGCCAGGCTCAGTGACAGAAGGCAGCCGCTTGGCCCGGGATGCTGGGCCGAGAGGAGCCGGGCTTGATCCGCTGAGCCTGGCTGGCCCGGAAGATCGTAGCGCGCGTTGGCTGCAGCGGCGAGCGAAGCCAAGCCGGCAGCAATGTGGCCCCCGCTGCAGCCAACGCGCGCTACGATCTTCCGGGCCAGCCAGGCTCAGCGGATCAAGCCCGGCTCCTCTCGGCCCAGCATCCTGGGCCAAGCGGCTGCCTTCCGTCACTGAGCCTGGCTCGCCCGGAAGATCGTAGCGCGCGTTGGCTGCAGCGGCGGCGACATTGCTGCCGGCTTGGCTTCGCTCGCCGCTGCAGCCAACGCGCGCTACGATCTTCCGGGCGAGCTAGGCTTAGTGACGGAAGGCAGCCGCTTGGCTCGGGATGCTGGGCCGAGAGGAGCCGGGCTTGATCCGCTGAGCCTGGCTGGCCCGGAAGATGGCAGCGCATGTTGCCTGCGCCGGTGAGGGAAGCCAAGCCGGCCAGGCTCAGCGGATCAAGCCCGGCTCCTCTCGGCCCAGCATCCTGGGCCAAGCGGCTGCCTTCCGTCACTGAGCCTGGCTCGCCCGGAAGATCGTAGCACACGTTGGCTGCGCTGGCGAGGGAAGCCAAGCCGGCAGCAACGTCGCCGCCGCTGCAGCCAACGCGCACTACGATCTTCCGGGCGAGCCAGGCTCAGTCACGGAAGGCAGCTGCTTGGCCCAGGATGCTGGGCCGAAAGGAGCCGGGCTTGAAGATCGCAGCGCGTGTTGGCTGCGGTGGCGAGGGCTTGCGATGGAGGGTGGAGGAAGCGGCCATGGGAGGGCGAGCTGCCTCAGGGAGGAGGATCGGGCGGGACCAGGTGGGGGCTGGAATTTCTCCGCTGGGAAGAAGCGGCCAGGGCGAAGGGCGGGCGAGCGGCGAAGGGCGGGCGAGCGGGTGCTGGGGAGGGCTTCTCGCCCTCCCGCCAGCAAGAGGGGGAGCGAACGGCGTGGGCAGGTGAAGGGCGGGCGAGCGGCAGCGAGGAGTTTGCGTGGGCGGTGGGGAAACTCCTCGCTGATGCCAGCAAGAGGGGGAAGACCCAGGGAAGCCGCCCAGCAGCTGATCTGCCGGGCGCCATCTACGCATGCGTGCCCATAGAAAAAAAGGGCACGCATGCGTAGATGGTGTTTTGACTTCCGGGTTGAAAAATCGCAAATTACCCTGTTCGCAATGGTCGGGGACGCAATAACCGGGGGATCACTGTAGTTGGAAGAAAAAGTTTAATTACACAGTTATCCCCAATTGAAGCAACATTTTCTTATAAAATAACCTGTTACTAGAAATTAATCAAATTTTAACTGGGCAGCTTACATTTTACTTGTACATTTTATTTACTTGTAAAATATTGTTCCTGGCTTGATCAGAATAGAAAACCATAGTTCCTTCGTTCTGAAAGTCTCTTCAACCCTTCCACCCCTTCCCCCATTGCTTCCTGTAGAGGAGGAGCTGTGATTGGTTCAGCCTATTGCCAATCAGACAGCTATCTCAGTGCCTCCTTTCTGTGTAGAGGAGGAACTGTGAATTGTTCAGCCTGCTGCCAGTCAGGCAGATGAGGGGTGTTGCCGGCTGGACTGTAGCAAGAGCAGAAAAAAAAAAACCTGGTGTTGCCAGAGCCATGAGGCTTCCCTTCTCCCTGCCTTTCACATCGGAACTGTGGAGCTTTGGAAAATGCTGCAAGACAGTTTTCAGGTCAGCGAAAGTCAGTGACTCTAGTATAAGTCAAGGTTGGATTTTTCAGCACATTTTTGTGCTGAAAATCTCGACTTATACTTGAGTATATACCGTAATTATATGCTGCCCAATTCCATGGGTCTCAGAGGGGCTTACAACAATCCATCTTAGACTGACTTCTTTCTTAAAGCAATATTTAGAAAGGAGAAATATAAATACTTCAATCATGTGATGCAAGCAGATAACAATACAGGTAGCCCTTGAATTACAATCACAATTTGGGAGCAGAATTTCAGTTGTAAGTTGTTGTAGTCATACAGCAAGGCACGTGACCCATCTTTTAGATAATTGTTAAGTGAACCACATTGTTGTTAAGTGAATTCATTCTCCCAGATAGGTGTCTTTTGCCAGAAACTGGCCAAAAAATGTTAAAAATCATGGACACATGTCCATGAAACACTGCAACCAATTGTAAATGTGATCTGATTGCCAACTACCTAAAATGCAGTCATGTGATGAAGGGGTGGCAAATCTTTTTACAACAGCTGGAAGTGCTTTTTGGGATATAAAAGGTGCTTTATGGGTAATAGACTGTCAAACAGTTGTTAACCAAACAGTTGAGGCCTATCTATAGAAAAACAAATTATTATGTTTAGTAAACTGGAAAGAAGCAGGGAGGGAGAATGACACAAGCTGTGGTGAAAAGATAAAATCAAGGAGATCAGTAGAATGTCCTGATAGGTCAAGATGGTGGACTTTTGTCGCCAATAGTCACACCTGATAGCACCTAAATTAACTATCATGATTCCAGACCAAAAAGGGTACTACAGTACAATGCAAAAGAGATTATCCCTAACAATTGTAAATGATAAACACAGTTGAGCTGCTCCTTCAGTAACAGCTTAAAATAATCACTGACCATAAAACTTATTTTTTATAACCCTGTAATCCCTCAGTGCAAGATAGAGTCGTGGAGACTGGGTGGAGCTGAGAATGACATGATATAACTAGGTCTTTGCAATATAAAATAACATGACAGCTTCAATTTTATCCTGATTTCATCATAGTTGTTTATCCTGTTTTATGTGCAGAAAATGACAATAAAACTGATATATTTATTGTTTCCAAGTTGCTTATGACAATAAAAAATGTCAATAAAACCGATATATTTATTGTTTCCAAGCTGGTTATATAAAAAGTTATACTTTTTAATGAGGAAAATGTATTTAACTTCCAATTGATAATTTGATATAATCTCAGATTTAGCAGACATTATATTAGCATCAACTTGACTATCATGTTTTTTGACAAGTACCCTTTATGTTATGTGTCTTTAATCACATAACATAGTCCTTTGCCACATCACTAGGCTTATTGTGACATTTGTATATAATATTGGAAACTACATTTATTTTAAATTAATAGAGTCATGCCATAATGATACTAAAACTATGTGCATTTATTGTAAAGGGCCTCTATCAGGGTTTTGTGAAC
Organism: Erythrolamprus reginae; assembly: GCF_031021105.1. Lineage (NCBI taxonomy): Eukaryota > Metazoa > Chordata > Lepidosauria > Squamata > Dipsadidae > Erythrolamprus > Erythrolamprus reginae. Next base: position 125,312,339 of record NC_091950.1, read on the forward strand.
AGAGCTCTCATTTTGGAATTGACTTAAGGCTATAAAAGCCAGTTTTCAATATGAAATGTGAAAAGGAACAAAGGAGGAAACTGCAATATTTGAATAATATCCTGAGGGGGGAAGCCAAACAACTAAACTTTGGAGTCTCTCAAAAGTTGTTAATGGTTGGAGAAAAAGTTCTCTCTTTGAAGTTCTGATGAGAGGTAATGGATTTTTATGTTTGTTTGGAATGCTCAATCTGTGTTTCTATATATTTAACATGTGCTGGAAAATAAATTCAAATGTTATACATGGCTGTAAGCTTCTGCAGTTCTCCTTCAAATAGGAACTTAACATTTCAAAGCAAAGGAAATGAAATCAGATGATGAATGATAGGTAGGTAGCTAAGTAGGTAGATAGGTAGATAGGTAGATA
>NC_091950.1:125315243-125335243 GCF_031021105.1 Erythrolamprus reginae
ACCTAGGAGTCAACCTCTGACCCCCCACTAACACTGACTGTGACTGACCGCAGAGGTAGGAGGAGAACCACTATAAGATGGTGTCTCCCACTCCCAACCCCCCCAGTCAGCACAGAAGGATACCATGGTCGATGGTGTCAAAAGCCACTGAGAGGTCAAGGAGCACTAGGATAGAGGATAAATCCCTATCCCAGGCCTGCCAGATATCATCCATCAGCGTGACCAAAGCAGTTTCCGTGCTGTAGCCGGGCCTGAATCCTGACTGTTGAGGGCCTAGATGATCTATATAATATATATTATATAGTTGTGAAATCATTTCTTTGGAAAAGAGATGCAAAGCCCATTACTTGTTGTTAATCTTACCACGTTACAATTATACTGCATGCCTGGACATGCCCTAGTATTCACTTGTCAAGAAGACATTACAGGTATATTTCAATATTTCAACAGGGAGATACACTCCAAAACTAGAGAGGTATTAATACCACTCTATAATGCCCTAGTCAGACCGCACATGGAATATTGCATCCAGTTCTGGTCACCACACTTCAAAAGAGACATAGAGACTCTTGAAAGAGTACAAAAAAGAGCAACCAAAATGATAAAGGGACTAGAAACCAAATCATTCAAAGAGAGATTGCTGGAACTAGGCATGGATAGCCTAGTGAAAAGAAGGACCAGCGGGGGACATGATAGCAGTATAGAGGTACTTGAGGGGTTGCCACAGAGAGGAGGGGGTCACTCTATTCTCCAGGGAACCAGAGGGCCAGATGAAGAACAATGGTTGGAAGTTGACCAAGGGAGATTCAACCTGGAAATAAGGAAGAACTTCCTAACCATCAGAGTATCAACCAGTGGAACGGCCTGCCAGTGGAGGTTGTGAACGCCCCCAACTTTGGATATTTCAAGAGGAGATTGGACTGCCATCTGGCTGGGGAGATGTAGGGTTTCCTACTTGAGCAGGGAGTTGGACTTGATGACCTGCAAGGTCCCTTTCAACTCTAATAAAATAAATAAATAAATAAATTTCAAGAGACTGCTTTTTCAGCAACTTTGAGTAGCATCTTTCTCCCATTTACCCATGCTATTATTGGCCAGCCATTGAGCCTCTATTCACTTCCCCATATACTATCTTTTTCTTGGCATTCTGATTCAAAGAGGGATGCCAGTGCCAAGTCTGCCTTTTAAAGTGGGAGTTGGCATCATATAAATTTAATTAAAGCAGTATTTGGAAGGCTGTAGGCATCAGGATAACCCGGAATAAAAGTACACTGGTTTTATAATGCAATCCATACATTACTATGGATGTGCTTCTTGAACTGAATGGATTGTAATAGAGCAGAGCTCAGTGTTGCACTGCAGAACACAATGCTGCATTGGACCGTCCTATAAGGAACAATTCAAGGTAGGTTGAATAGATAGGACTCTGCAGAACTGCAGCCTTACTGCAGAGTCCTATCCAAAAGCACTTGGATTCAGTTCATGCACTCACTTGCAAATAAGACAGGCATACTATTTTCTATGGATATTGTATGTGAGCATTACATCATGGATCTTTTTCAGATGAAAGCACGTGGTTGGATATAAATATAGATTTCATTCTTAGCTTGAGGGAAGCTTGGAACATGACTTAAAGAGTCCACACATTTTTAGAAGGAGAGCCAATGAGGTGGTATAATGGGACAATGTTTGGACTTGGGATGGGAAATGGGCTTCGAGCTCACCTTCAGCTATGGAACTTTCCTGGATGATTCAGGAAAGCCAGTTGCTTTCTTTCAACAAAATTTGTGGCTGCGATAAACAAGAAACAAGAGTAGTGTATACTATCTTGAGCTCCTGTACAACAGAAAAATATGACTCTAATAAATAAAATAAAACAGTTATATATTATTTAGTGTTACTGTTACATTCATGAAGTGGTCCCCTGTTGCCCTACTGTCAAGAACAGTAGTTTATTGACACACGAATCTATTTGGAAATGTTGTTTATTATACTGAGCATATGTAGCTGCTTCTCTGCTAAAGAATAATAGAAAATGTCTCTATTATGCATTCCTCTTATGCAGATAAGAAGTACTCCTTACATCTTATCAATATATAACACTTTCAAATTCTATTTTATTCTATTCCATTAGAAAATATTATTTAATCAATATAACTTGGAGAGGCAGGATATATATTTTATTTTTATAGAAAAGAACAAATTAGAATTTTTAAAGCCAAACCATATAATACTCAACAGTATACAAATATACATATATACACAGAATAACAGTTATTAACTCTCTCATTGAATTATACCATGTATTATATGTTGGTTAACATGCATCCCAAAAGGCAATATATTTAGCAGTTATTGACAATAGACATATTTTAGGAGTACACTTTAACTTTAACTTCTGAGCCAACTTACATAAACATGAGTTAATCAAATTTATATTTCTGTTGCTAATTTTAAATGTCATAACCTCTTTTGAAAAAGGCAAACTGATCTGCTGCACACATTCCATTAAGCCATGGTTATCTCAAGCATCATTCATAGGATTCATAGGACTCAGGCAAGGTAAGCTATCAAATAATAATTTATGTATCACAATGGCTGTGATTACAAGATACATCATGTCAAAACCAAATGTGGCTTGGTACAATGTATGAACACAATCACAATCTAGCAGAAGAAGATCCAGACAGATTTACTAAATGTGAGCATAATAATGACTACAGGTAGAAGTTGATTTACCATGCAAAGAATTTATGAAAATAATTATGACAGTCACTTTTAAATCAACCAAGTCTAATGTTCTCAAATGCTTATCAATTTCCTTGTTTGCGTGGCTGTTAGAAAACACAAAATAGGAGGACTGTGTCCTGTTTCACTCCCTGGTAAATTAATTTTGCTCCACGGTACACAAATTGTACAAGTCAATCTTAACAATATTTCTACATTAAAGTTTTTAAAATTGATCTGTTGATACCTTGATACTTTACAAGACAAAAAGGAGTCTCATCAAAGCTGATGAATAATCCAACAAGAAAAAGAGGGAGTTGACTGATCAAATTCTATAATGTCAAGTTTAACAGATTACTGAAAGGAAATTTATTGAATGAAGTATGATTCTACTTATATTGTCTGAAAGTGCTCTTCAAGCTTCCCGTGTTTGTTATTTAGAATCCATGCATACCCAAAAATCTAATCAATACCTTGCTTAAAATAATACATCTCTCTTCAAGTTCCATATAAGTAAAGCTTCAGGGATAGAAGAAACAAGGGGAAAGGAGCAAGTTCTAAACCAGTGATGGTGAACCTATGGCACAGGTGCCACAGGTGGCACCCGGAGCCATATCTACTGGCCCGCAAGCTGTTGCCCTAGTTCAGCTCCAACATGCATGTGTGTGTCGGCGAAGTTATTTTTGGCTAACACAGAGGCTCTGAGAGGGCGTTTTTGGCTTCCAGAGAACCTCTTGGGGGGGGGGGCATTTTTACTCTCCCCGACTCCAGGGAAGCCTTTGCAGCCTGGGGAGGGTGAAACATGAGCCTACTGGGCCCACTGGAAGTTGAGAAACAGGCCATTTCCGGCCTCCAGAGGGCCTCCAGGAGGCGAGGGAAGCTGTTTTCGACCTCTCCAGGCATTGAATTACAGGTGTGGGCACTCGCACATGTGAGATAGCACATGCACGCATGCTTTCAGCACCCAAGGGAAAAAAGGTTCACCATCACTGTTCTAAACACATGATTTCATCAGATGGCTAAGTCACTTTGTTTTAAGAAGGTGATACTGACGTAATATTTTACAGAATTAAGTTACTATTCAATACAAGAAATATTTTAAAGGATATAGGAAGAATACAGAGGCATGATAGAAAAAGTTGGACACTCAAGCATTACAGGTAGCCCTAGGCTTACAATAGTTCATTTAGTGACCATTCAAACTGAAAAAGTGACTTATGACCATTTTTTACAGTTATGACCATTTCACCATCCCCACGATCATGTGATCAAAGTTTAGAGACTTGGCAACTGGTTCATATTTATGACCCTTACTGTGTCCCAAGATCATGTGTAACCCTTTTGTAACCTTCTGACAAGCAGTCAATGGGGAAGCCAGGTTCACTTGACATCCAGGTTGCTAACTTACACACTGCAGTGATTCAGTTAACAACTGAAGCAAGAAATATCATAAAATGGAGAAAAACTCACTTAATAAATGCCTCACTTAACAATATATTGGGGGAGGTGAATTGTGGTCATAACTCGAGGACTACCTGTATTTCTCCTGCCACTATTTGCTTTCATCCAATATCTATTTTAGTGCCCCCTGACTAAGAAATAAGGATCTTTATAACCAGTACTTTTTTTATTGTTACTCCCTGTGTTTTTAAAATCTATCCTCATAAAATTCTACCATTTTTGCTTAGGCAGCTTCAATAATTTCTATAAAGTATTAGCACTCTGATCCAACTGAATATTTCTTTTTTTCCAAACCAGAATATTAAAAATAAGGATGTGCAAAAAGTGTCAGTCTGAAAATACTCTGAGCTGAAATCACGTTTCAATGGTTCCAAGCACTTAGAACAAAGCAGCAGAACTTTGAGTGTTCCAAGAACCCTTTGTTACTGCTGTTTGTTGGTATGTAATTGGTTGGCCTTTTTTCAAACTTTCTTCTGACAGCAGAAGCAGTCCAGGGTCCAGGGTTAACAGGGTGGGATGGGTGGTGTTGAGAAGGAGAGGAACATGTAGAGAACTGGGAGGCAAGCAGCACTTAAGCACACAGCCATAGAAGAAGACAGCTATTCAACCATGCAGGCTTTCCAGGCTGATCGTGAGTAATCACTCTTTTGTTTAGCTTTGTTTCATTTCTTTGCTATGGGGAAATTAGACTTCAAGGAATTAGACAATGTGCAATGGATCTGTGCTTATTTTGTCTGCAAATAAAGCAAATGTGTACAGGGGGGGCATATTGTGATTAGCATGCAATTGATGCAAATGCAAAGATCACCAGTACAATGTTTGTTTGTTTGTTTGCTAAGCATGTACAAGGCACTGTAGTAGGTATTGGTATAAACATAAACACTTGCAAGCTAAGTACAGGTAAATTAGGCAATAGGACAGTAGGACAGGGACAGTAGGCACAATGGTGTGCTAATGCACATCCCTTACAGACCTCTTAGGAATCGGGTAAGGTCAACTGTAAATAGTCTAACATTAAAGTTTTTGGGGTTTGGGGAAGAAACCACAGAGTCTGGTAGTGCATTCCAGGCATTGATTACTTTGTTGCTGAAGTCATATTTTCTGCAGTCAAGTTTGGATCGGTTTACATTAAGTTTGAATCGATTGTGTGATCATGTATTATTGTGGTAGAAGCTGAAGAAATCATTGACAGGTAGGACATTGTAGTAAATGATTTTGTGAACTACATTTAGGTCAGATCGAAGTCGACAAGGTTCTAGGCTCTCTAAACCAAAATTTCAAGACTGGTGGAATAAGGTATTCTGTTGCGAGAGAGGAGTGGGGATCTCTTCTTGTGAAAGAAGAGTTTGGACTCTCTCGATTCCATTGATATCTGATGTGTAGTGTGGGTTCCAGACAGGTGATCTGAATTCAAGAATTGGTCTAACAAATATTTTGTATGCTCTCGTTAGTAGATTAATATTGCCAGAGAAGAATGTACACAGGATTAGATTAATAATTATTAATGTCTTTTTGTAATGTTGTTACAGTGGGCACTGGCATTTAGGTCATTTGATATGAGTACTCCAAGGTCCTTGACAGAGTGAGGGTCATCTATAAGGTCGTGTCCTCCAAGCTTGTATTCTTTTTGCCGATCTGTAAAACAGAGCATTTATTGGTTGAGTTTTGAAGTTGCCAGTTGTTTGACCATGGTCAAGGTCTTTTTGAAGGGTAGCAGTATTGTCAGTATTAAATAATTTAACATTGACAGCAAAGAGGACACCGTTGCTTGTAATATGATCACAGAGGTGGTTTATGTAAAGTATGAATAGTATTGGTCCTAGAACACTGCCTTGATGGACACCACTGTTGATAGGTGCAGGATTTGATAGGCCACTCCCTATTTTAACCACTTGTTGTCTGTTTGTCAAAAATGCAGCTATCCAATCATGAGCTTGAGAATAATTATGTTGTCAAAGGCTTTACAGAAGTCTATGTAAACTGTGTCTATTATTTTAACCTGATCAAAATATGTAGTCCATATGTTTTTGCAGGATAGGAGTTGCAGGTTACAGGATATTTTTTTAAAGAATCAAATTATTTGTAGGAGAGTAGGTTGTTGGTTTCTAGGTGGAGGGTAATGGATTGGTTAATGATTGATTCCATAACTTTGCAGATGACATAAAGTAAAGAGATTGGTCTATAATTTCAACATTACTTGGATCTCCTTTTTTGAAGATAGTAATGACTTTAGCTAGTGACCATAAGTTGGATAAGAAGCTAGTCGTGAATGATTTTACAAAAATTATGCTTAGAGGTTCACCTTTTTAAAGAAATATGCACATAGTCCATCGGGTTCGATAGATAGGGATGGTTTGGCGGACTGCATTGGCTGCTGATCAGTTTCTGGACACAATTAAAGTGTTGGTTATGACCTATAAAGCCCTATATAGCATAGGGCCAGATTATGTCCGAGACTGATTATATTAAATATATATATTTTAATTATATTAATTGGATCAATTGTATTATTATGTCTTTTATATATGCTATGAGCCACCCAGAGGTTGGCTTTAACGGATTCATCATTATATTCTTTACCATTTGGCCCTTTTAGGGGTGGGATGGATCTCAAGTCTTTGAGTAGGTTGTTTACAAAATTATAGAAGGCACGTGTGGATTTCATGCACAGGTTTTCTTCTTGATTGATGTGGTAATTGATACATTCAGTCTTTATTTGGTGGAATAGATTTTTGTAATGGCTTTTAAAGCTTGTAACATAGCCAATTTTGTTTTTCCACCAAATAGATCTTTTTTTGGATTGGAGCTTCCTTATTTTTATGGGTAATTTTTTTCCCTTGGTTTAGGTGATTATTAGTGGTACATATAGCATAATGACTCTTTGCATTTCAAGCAAAAAGATATTGTAGTAGTCTTCAGCAGTATTTCAGCCAGATAATAATGTCTGCCAATCAAGAGATGAGAGGTCAGCATCTATGATATCATAATTGGATTTTTTAAAGTTGTAACTAATTGTCCTATTATTATGGTTATTTTTGTAAGGATGTATATTGAGACAAAAGTCAATCATACTGTGGTCACTGTTGGAAAAGGGCTCATTTATTTGTAGTCCATAAATTGAGTGTGAACTGTTGCAGAAGATGAGATCAAGACAATTGCTGAGTCTAGTATTGTTTGTTACTAGTTGTTCGAGTCATAGATTGGTAATAGCATTGTAAAGAGTTGAGTGTAGGGGTTCAGTTGTACATTCATTTAGGGTCCAGTTGATAGGAGGTAGGTTGAGGTTGCCAAGAAAAATGAGAAGGTGTGGGTAGGATGTTGCCCACGATAATATTATGTCATAACCAGGGGCTCTATAACATAGTAGGAAGCGAAGTGTGGTATTTAGGGTCAATTTGCAGATGATGGTCTCTGGAAGATCAAGGTCATGTCTCAGTTGGATATTTTTTAGGTTTAGTGATTTTTTTTATAGAAGATGGCAACTCCCCCTCCTCTACGGGTTTCACGGTCAGAACAGTAAACATGACAGTCTCTTACTGTGTTAATGGAGTCAGGGAGGGATGCATTTAGCAATGTTTTGCAGATTAATTATAATGTCTAAGTTAGCAGTTTTTAGTAAGAGAAGATGTTCAGGTATTTTGTTTACAATGCTTCTTGCATTCATTAGTTTGCATGTAAGATACGTAGTAGTTGATGGAAGTAAGGGGTGCACATACCTAGTCTTGGTTGAAGTGGGGTTGGTTTTGAGGGTGGATTGGATGTTGGGATGGTTTTGGGTGATGGTGGGGTTGAATATTGAAAGGTGAATTTAGTTAATTTGCTGAGTTTGGATATGAGTGTACATATTACTCTTGTGCATATTACTCTGCTGAAGCTAAGCAAAAGTAGTCTTTCTGGAAATTTCATAGGTATGCATTCTGTGAATCCCCTTGTATTTACTGCCATTGTATAATTTTATTCCTGCAGTTAAAAGAAATCAGCAGCTACATCATGTATAAGAAAAAAAATTAAAGCAAAGGGAACATGGTTTATTTTGCCAACAGCAACAAAAATATATAATTGCATGTTTAAAAATCATGAACTTTAACAAAAAAAAAATCATAGGAATAAAAAAAATGTAGTTGTGTTTCTGGGTTGTTTATTTTCTGACTTAGAAAGATGCTAGTTGAAAGGAATGGTGACTCTTTTTTGCCTTGTTCATTTTCGGGCTCAATTTCTCAGAATATATTTTAAAAGCTAACCAATCTATGATATATAACTAAGAAAAAGATACGTATTTAAACAAACTTATTTTTCAGTGGATGAGGCCAGGCCTATTTTCCCATTGTTTTCTATGATAATTTGTATTTTAATGCATTCATAAATGTTTTAAAATTCAACCTTTAGCCAGTTTTTAGCCAAGCTGATTGGACAGTAGCTATCAGCATGGTCTACCACCTATCTATTTGTGAAATTGTGGAATGTGAAACAAAAAGCTTTTAGTTATTTATCTTTACTTCATATGACTCTAGAGAAATCATTATCTCATAATGTATAATAATCTTCATCTATTTGTATACTTACAAAAACCAGCCATTTGTTGATTGTCACTGGAAGACAGTGGAGGGAGGGAGGAAGATTTGGATATAGGGTCTGAACTGCAAAGGGATTTTCTGAGATAAAAAATACTATTTTCCAGATCACCAAGTCTAGATCCAAACAGAATCATGTACATATGCTATTATTATACTCTATTATAGTTCTTGCTTTTCAAAACACACATACAAACTGGGCAAAAATACTCTCAACAGCAGTGAATATGAGAGAGATCTTGGAGTCTTAGTGGACAACAAACTAAACATGAGCCAACAATGTGCATCAGCGGCTAAAAAACCTAGCACAATCTTAAGCTGCATAACCAGAGGAATACACTCCAAGATAAGGGAGGTGCTAATACCACTCTATAATGCCCTAGTTAGATCACACCTAGAGTACTGCATTCAGTTTTGGTCACCACACTACAAAAGAGACATTGATACTCTAAAAAAGTGCAGAAGAGAGCAACCAGAATGATAAAGGGAATAGAAACTAAAACATATGAGGAAAGGTTGCAGGAATTGGGCATGGATAGTCTAGCAAAGAGAAGGTCCAGGGGGAACATGATAGCAGTTTACAAATATTTGAGAGGCTGCCACAGGGAGGAAGAGAACACATTATTTTCCAAAGCACCAGAAAGCCAGACAAGGAGCAATGGTTGGAAGCTGTCCAAGGAGATGAGGAGGAGCTTTCTAACTGTGAGAGCAATCAACCAGTGGAAGGGCTTGCCTGCAGAGGTGGTGAACGCTCCATCACTAGTGACCTTCAAGAAAAGACTGGACTGCTATTGGACTAGCGTGATGTAGGGTCTCCTGCACCAGCATGGGGTTGGAGTAGATGACCTGCAAGGTCCCTTCCAACTCTAATAATAAATGAAAATAAAATAACCTTTATGCAATAAATGCACCAAACTCTTTAATTCCAGTTCTAAACACTTATTTCCCTGTTTTAGCAATAGCAATAGCACTTACTACCTTTCTAAGCAGTTTACATTGCCCCCAACAATTGGTTCCTCATTTTACTGACCTTGGAAGGATGAAAGGCTGAGTCAACCTTGAGAATTGAACTCATGGCAGTGGGCAGAGTCAGCCTAAAATACTGCATTGTAACTACTGAGTCATCAAGGTTCTTCAATTATTTACATTGTTCTCAAGTACACAAAAACAAAGGACATAATTTGTAAATCTGCTAACACCTTAAAATGTACCTTTAACAATACTTTTGCCCCAATTTTATTCAGGAATACGAGCATCAAAACCTATCACTTCTAATGCGTAATGGAGATTCACCTTCTCCAATTGTTAAGATTCTTTCCATTGAAAATCTACAAGAATTGTCATTATTCAAACTGAAGTTACTCCACGCCCAACACAGAAATTAATAATAATTTATTAGATTTGTATGCCGCCCCTTTCCGAGGACTGTTGCTGAATCTATCAAATGAAGAATCTTCATAGACATTTATTGAAAGAAGAGTGAGTGCAAAAATAATTTCTAAATGCACCTTCCATTTATCATAGAAGTAACAGTTGAAAATACTAGAGAGGACGTTAAAGCAAAATATTTTGTCTTCCAGATATTCAAAATACATGAAGAACTCAGTAAAAAAAACAATTCTTAAAAGTTTGGAAACAATTTTCATTTATACAATTGATTTAATGATATATATAAGTATACAGGGTATTCAATATATTAGGTTACTATGACATTTTACTGTTAGCCAGAAAAGTGCTCCTATTCAGAATGCTGGAAGTTAATTTATTTCACTTTCCTTATTGTTATTAAATCTTGCACCACTGCATTAGGTGGTGTCAACAGATAAATCATTAATTGGCCCCAATACGTAACTATTCACATGAATGATTTACTCATGTTAGCAGTGTAGCATCTCAGCAACAATTTCAGCAAAGACAAGCCACAAACTGTCCAACAGTTCCATTCCTGGAAGCTACAGAAACTCTGCAAGATCTTCTGGGAATGAAGATGTTGTCTTTGCTGTGACCAGAACTCATGTTGTTCTTAATATTAATAACCTGTTTAGGAATTTTCACTTTATCATTATTTCTTACCTGTAAATGATGCTATATATGCTTTAAACATTAAAAATTAAAATCAATATACAGTGCTTTAGATATTACATGAGCTGTTAATTTCATGGCAGAAGAAGATAAAATACTTTAATTAATAAATTAATTGAAATATCTCAATTATTACACTTGGTGTGAAAAGATTATTTTACATAGGTATTAATTTTTACAAATTAGCAGTGATTTCTACTCATTCATAGAAGACTATGCCTTCTGCTTTTTTAAAGATATGTGTTAACCTGGAAGCCATTTTGGAGCATTTTCAGGGCTGCCACAGTGAAGCTGGATGGAGCTGTGGAAATGGGAGTGGAATAGAGATAGTTGGGAACTTGTAGCCAAAATAAAATTATTTCTTCTGGGAACTGAGGATGCTCCCACCAGCTGCTGGAGAGGAATGGACTGAAGCCAGCTGGAGTTGGGACTGTGACCTGGTTGGGCCATGTGATTGATATGTTGACTGCGGGGGGGGATTTGATTTCTAATTTGGGTGAGGAAAATCTCAGGACTTCAGAATCAGGGTTTCACCAGATGTGCCAATACAATATGCCTAATAATTGTAGACTTTGAGGAGAGGGCCTTGCCTACCAGTTTTGATTGCATTGGGTCTGTTGCTTGAAATCCTGACATTATATTTAGTTTGATTAATTCAAATAAAACTGATGATTTACAAGTAGAGATAGTTATAGGTTGTGATCAAGTGGGTCATCACATGACCAGACTAATTTTAAGACTATTATAGTGGCAATTGTTAAGAATATACGACAATCATTAAGCAAACCCATTGTTTGCGATGAGCCAGATTCTGCCAAAAACTGGGAACAAACACCAGTTTCTGGCAAAAAAAACAACTAGTTGTAAATCAGTGACATGTGACCACAGGGCACTAAAAATAGCAATAAATGCAGGACAGTTGCCAAGTGTCTAAACTGTGTTCACATGATTGTAGGATGGACAAGCCAAAACTTTAAAACCAGGTCATAAGTAGCTTTTGGATGATCCATCATAGATTTGAATGGCTATATAAATATAATTAATAAATAAATTACATTCTATGCTCTAAAAAACTACTCAGTAATACAGTTCTCATTTAAGAGTCAGGGATTAGGAAGAAATATAAACTTTTCCCTTTGATATAAATTGACCATATTTTCACTTTACAAGTCAGTATATCAATTTTTCAGTTTTCTAAAGTTATATATCAAAATCCATATATCAGGAATGATATTTACAAGAATACATCTATAATATTTTGATTAAAAATACAAAAAAGTACTATACAATGTATTGAAACATCTACACAGATACACAGACAAAACACATATATAAAACACAATGAATATGAAATATGTACAAATTTTAAATGTACTTCTAAAAATGATGTAAAATATATGGGAAAAATAAGAAAGTGACATATTTTTTTCCATCCCTAACAGCACTATTTCTCACTTTCAATCCTTCCTGCTATCATTTCATATGAAAGCAAATCTTTATCAAGGTAATATAAGGGATAGGTATACTGAACATTTGGTTACAAAATCACCCCAATCTGCAGCTATAAATGGGCATATTTATTGATCTAAAGGAACAGTTACTCCTGAAGTATACCTCCTCTATACCTTTCCACATCATTTATAACTTTCCACCATTTTTCCATTGCCACCATACTTTTTCTTAATATAAGACGTGGAAGAAATTATTAAATACATAAGGAAAAAGCTTATTATTTAACATCTTCAACCACTCATCAAAAGGCCACAGATGGAATTCTATAATGTTTTCACTGTTGTTAATTTAAGAATTAGTATTTCATTCTCAACAGATTATTGGGAATCTTTTCTTCCATAGACATATACATATCCAGAGAAAACAGTTGTATGGGTTTCACATCTTACACTATTCTGACATCAGTAGTGGTCAAAATCTACATGTTTATCTTCTGACCATTACCATGTCAAAATTTCACACACAACATCAAAGTGTTAATGCCTAGAACATGAAAGCATAGTTTTTCTTTAAAAAAAAAACTGCGCATCAAATATGAACTGGTAGGAAAAGTGAGAACATCAAACACACAACTGTGAACACAAGCTTCTTATCCTAATTGAAGCACACAAAAATTCAAGAATGCTCAAAAGCCATGATGGTGAACTTATGGCGTGCATGTCAAAGTGGCACATGAAGCCATATTGGTGGGCATGCAAGCTCAGGTCTGACACACATATGTGCACTGGTGAGCTGATTTTCAGACCTTCTGGGCCCACTAGGAATCAGGAAACAGCCTGTTTTCAGCCTCAGGGTGGGGATAGGGCCTTTTTAACTGTCCCCAAACTCCAGAGCCTTTCTAGGAGCCTGGGGAGGGTGAAAATTGCTTTACCCACCCTACAGAGACTGGAAATATTCCGTCCTTCAACTTCTGGTTGAACCGAAAGTTCCAGGGGTTTTTATTTTTGTTTTGCTCCCCCAGGCTTTAGAACCTATCTAGGAGTCTGGGGAGGGCGAAAGCGGCCTTCTCCACTCCCTCATCCCCCGGAGGCCCTCTGAAGGCCAGAAATGTCCCATTTCCCATGGGCCATTTCTGGCCTCTGGAGGGCCTCTGGGGGATGAGGAAGGCTTTTTTCACCCTCTCCGGGCTCTGAAGCTTGAGAGAGCAAAAACTGGGTGTGCCATCATATGCCGGGAATGGGGGGGTGGATTCAGAGGCACCGTTTTTTTCACTAATTACAACATAGGGAACTTAGTTTGTGCCTTAGGAAAACACAGCAGAATTGGGAATCTTCTTTGGAATTGCTCCACAACTATGGAGAAGGGTGTATTTTATTGAAATATTACATCTGCATCTTCTTGGAAAGTCTGCAGAGAAACAAAAAGCCAGAAATCTTAAAATGGTGTATCGTCCTTGGAAAAGGTTCCCTCAGTTTTACCAAATCAGCACCAAATTTTGCTCTTACACCTCCCAAACCTAGCATAAAATGAGGCCAGGCACTGGGCAGGAAATGACAAACCATCAGAAAGTAACTACTGACTGGGAATAAGTAAGAAACAGAAATCTTAAGTTAACAAAATCAGTGACATACAAAGAAAATTATTATAAATTTTTTAATCAATGGCACTTGGCCCCAGTTAAATTACCGAAAATGTATCCAAATTAGAACACAGTTTGTTGTAAATGTAAAAAAAACCCACAAGGCACCTTCTTTCATATATGGTGGCTATGTCCCAAAGTGAGAAGATATTGGTCCAAAATACATAAATGTCTACAGGAAATAACCAAAGTAACAATAGAATTCACACTGGAGCTCCTTCTCTTGGGAACATTTTAAAATAATTACAATAAGAATACTAAATATTTGATCTTACATAGAATCACTGCAGCTAGATTAGCATATGCACAATTTTGGAAAAATTCTGAAGTACCTATGGAAAGCATAATAATTTTAAAAAATTACGACTGCGCTGAAATGGACAGACTCACGATAGAATTATGGGGACTCAAATTATTACAACACAGGGGAAAAGTTGTGGATATAACATAGAAGGAAAAATAGGGAAAGTTGAAGAAGCATAGAATATTTTAAATATGTAAATATAAATGTAAATATGATGAATGAAATAAGACAAAATGCAATGTATTAATGCCTTAACAAAAGTTGAATGCACATGCGACAATGTAGAATATATTGTAATTCTTATTTTAAAAAAAGATTTGGAAACTAATAAAATATATTCATACAAAGAAAGTAACTGCTGCCTAGCTGACACTACTTGATGTCACCTGATCAGAGAGACAGATGACAGATTATATTGAGGGATGATGTAAGGAGCAAGACATTTAGCTCCCTCAGTTTATATACTAAATCAATTCAGAGGCACTGAGCCAGAGCAGAATGTTGGTTCCAACTTCAGATATTGCATTAAAAAAACCACACAGGTAGGCAACAGGCAAACTTATGGCAAGGAGAGACATCCTTAAATACAATGTTTGGTAGGTGGCTAGGCAATTGGAGGTCATTACCTGAAGATGCTCAGCTAACATCTAAACCTGTGCTTGCCAGATAGCAGTGAAGTACTAACTAAACCAACAAAACCCATCATTATTGTATGCTCAAGAAGAGCAAGAAAAGAAATGAGATTCGTTGTTTTAAAAAAAACAACCTTTAAATCTCTGTCAAGAATTAAGTCCTATTAAATTTAACTAGACTTCTAATCTGGGTATAGGATTGAACTCAATTTCATAAATATGGGAGCATTTGAAGTAAGCTGGCCTGTAATGAATTTCTCTAAAAAAGAAATAGCTAAAAGAAAGAACAGACAGAGGAGGGTAAAACCTACATTTTAAAGGAGAAGGGGGGGGAGCACATCCAGTATGTGGTCTCTGTCAGCAATACAAGATACATTTTTTAAAAAAACACTATATATAGATCATTATTTTTCACTGGAAAAGCACAATAAATCAAATTATTTGACACTGTAATTTTTGGCAAGTTTTCCAGTAAAATTTCTGTCTGACCACCACACTACTAAGTTAAAGTCTGTTACTTTCTGTCTTTATTGATGCCATAGAAATGCTATGACCACACACTTATAAAATAGAAACCTTACATATTTAGGAAATAAAAGAAGATTTTTCCACTTGCAACTTACTATTACCAATATATAAAATCAATGACTGGATATGGAAAGTAAAAACTGAAGTCAACATTTCTTTAAAGTGGACAATATGTCAGTGTATAGTGAAGATATATATCTCCACTATATGTATGTACACATGTATGTATGTTGTCACAGCTATTTAGATTCTAATATAAAGTATGTGTTTATGATGAAGAGGATTTTGACTTCTGAGGTAAATGTTAAACTACTGGATTATTAATATGGATAACATAATCAATTCTACAAGTACTGTATCCCTTTAAAATATTATATATATTATATATATATATATATATATATATATATATATATGTGTGTGTGTGTGTGTGTGTGTGTGTGTGTGTGTGTGTGTGTGTGTGTACATATGTATATATATATAATATTTTAAAGGGATACTTGTAGAATTGATTATGTTATCCATATAAATAATCCAGTAGTTTAACATTTACCTCAGAAGTCAAAATCCTCTTCATCATAAACACATACTTTATATTAGAATCTAAATAGCTGTGACTACATTTTAAAATGTTCTTCATTTTGTATCACGTTAATTATTTATTAGATTAGATTAATGGGTTTTGTAAGAACAAAATTAGACTACTGTTAATAAGAATTTTTGCTAGCACGAACTGTTCTACAGTCTGTCTTCAGAGGGATTGTATCCTTTAACTTCACGATTTAAAGAATATGACGATCAAGTATTTCCTATCCTATGGTCCTATGGAAGCTTTTCTACTTCAAAGCTTTTCTTACTGCTTCTTCTCCATTTCCCAAACATATACAACAACAATGAACTTTTATCATTGTTATCTGCATGATGTGGAAGGGAATCATAGCCATTTAAACTTCAAATGAGAAGTTCTCAAACAGTATCAGTTTAGAACGAGACGCTTCATTTTTCCAGTATTAATGTTGTGTGCTGATACATGAGCACAGCTGAAAACCTTTAGAAATTACATTTTCCCAAAGTTGGAAAGCAGAGAACTCTGCTACCATGAAGAAAAGATATCACTGTTAAAACAATAAAATACCTGGCTGTATAAAAATCAACTAACTGTATCAATTAACCAACAGTTATTAAGTTAAAAGTTAAATCAGAAAACAGCAATTTCTATTCTTAAAAAAAGATATTTATTTTTAAGGCAAACTAATTATGGCCTTATTGAGAAGAACTTGTATATTTATATCCAAGAAAAAAGAACTGTTAAGCTTGTTGCTTTCTTATTCATTATATTCAAGCATTCAACTTAGCCATGGTTGAATATAGACAAAATTACTGCACTCTGATTCTGTTGAAAAGAGGAACCAGAAAGTCTTGCTTTCATTTTAGATAAGCTGTAAATTGATGTGTTCTCCAAATTCAAAATAATAGTTCATGAAACTGGCTTATTTTCTTTAACCTTTCCCAAGATTAACCACAAACCATCTCAAGAAAAAATAAGGTGAATCTGGCAGAGATGGGAATCTTTTATAAATAGAAGCTAATATACTTTACTATAATAGTCAAACCAATCCACAGTATCTACAATCTCAAAAAAGATCATAGATAAGGAAAAGCTGCCCTAAACGATGACTCAACATGTACCACCCCTTCGGGACATACCATCCTATGCTGAGTTGAGATAACACTGTTCCAGTCTGAGTCTGGTTGGATTGTAGTGACTAGAGCTGGGAGCTCTTCAGAGTGAGGTTTGTTGTGCAATATGGTGTGCAGAGGCAGATGGGAAGTGACAAGTTCTTCATTGTTGTCGTCTTCCTGCTCCTGTGATGCTAAGTCCTGGGCTGTTGTTCCCTCTCCATCAGATGCAAATGGAGAGGTGGCCTGCTTGGAAGACATTCTTCTACAAAATAAGCAAAGGGAAATACACAGGCGCTTTTTATTAATTAGAAAGATAAGATTGTAATCTTAACAAATGCATTCTGAGGCTGACTAATATGCAAATTGTAGCCGTGAAAAGATGACCGGCTAAGAGCTTGTTGAGGCAATGTTATCACAATAAAGCATACATTTTATGGCAAATTTGTTATTGAGGGATGTTGAAGTCAGGTTAAGGCACTCTGGCATGGAAATAGCTTTTTTGTAGCACAAAACTTCCCTATCTGGAACAAATTCACAATTCATGGAGAAGCCTTTAAAGTTAGCAACATTTGGGGCTGCAACTGGCCACTTCAGGTCACTGGACTCTACACCTCCATTTGTGTTGACATCACACACACACACAGCCATTTCCTTTTGCAGGGAAGGGAGGCAGGAAACTCTGAATTGAGAGATGAGAATACTGACCTTATGTAAATCTTCGTAATGTCCCAAAGGTGTTTTTTTTTCAATTGGCAACTGGACTTTCTGGTTTTTCTTTGAAGATGTTTCGCTTCTCATCCAAGAAGCTTCTTCAGCTCTGATTGGATAATGGGGAAATGGAAGGATTTATCTTGTCCTGATGGGTTTGTCAGGAGAACAAATATAGGAGAACAAACCCATCCAGACAAGATTCAGCAGTCCATCCTCATTTAAAAGACAAAGGCCATTCTTTTGAAGACAGCAAAGTACACATTTTTTTGTATACAGAGGCCTGCTGGATTGAAAGAGGGGTCAAAGAGGCCATCTATGTCAAAATTGAACAGTTCTCTCTCAATAGAGGGTGAGGGATACAACATCACCTATTTCCAGTTCTACAACACAGTCATTCCACAATTCCAAGGCTCCAGATCCATTTGCACTACTCGGGTGACCTGAGGACACAGATAAATCTCCAAGTGACTTCAACTATTCTCTAAAAGAATGCAAATGAGCAGCTGTCTTCAAGGAATATAAATCCTTCAATTCTCCACCATCCAGTCAGAGATGAAGACGCTTCTTGGATAAGAAGTGAAATGTCTTCGGGGGGAAAAGAAAGAAGGTCCAGTTGCCTCTGGACAAAGCATCCTTGGGGCAACCATGAGCTAGGTGACTGAGAATTTCCACAGAGTTTTAAAGAAGTCAGGGTTCCTATCTATGCATAGATTAAAGTTTGTAGAGACTTCTGCTAGTCAGCATTAAATAGCACACAGAAGATCCTATCATTGACATTGCTATTTAAGGTGTTTTCCTTCCTAAAGGGAAAATAATTGTAATGTATGAATCAGCTAATGAACATAGTCAGACAGATGTTTTCTGCAACTGTAGTAAGCTATTCTAGCCATTTTTTGTTTTAATGCTTACTTTCATTTGATACTTTTCTTCAAGTGTCTGAAAATTACTTTTTAAAAAATTTCTATCCATCAAATTATCAACAATGGTTTTCAGCTTCTGGAAGAAGAGAGACAGAAATTCCAACAGGTTTCCAATTTTGATCAAGACAGCTACAAAAATTCTTGTCATGGGTTTATGCTGATTTTGAAAAAATAAAATATTTGTGAGTTGATAGCTCAAATGAGGCTCAATCAACACAGAAAACTTTGCTTATTAAAACTCTTTTTTTCTAAGGAAAGTATTTCCCAACCTGCACCCAATCCAGAGAGCCAGAGGTATTACAGTGTGATTCTGTTAAAAAAACTCCTGGAATATTAGTTCAGAAAAGTGATATAATGCTATATTTATTTTACTGAATAATTTATAGCTTGAATGGTGTTTTACAGTTATACAGGGTGTCATTTTTTTACTATTATATATTTCAAACAAGTAGCACAACATTTTGAGTACAATTAAATAAAAAGAAATATAAAAACTATATCTATAATATCTATTAATATCTCCACTATATATATTTAACTTTTTGGCCTTAAGCTTTAAACCTTTTTCCACTGGAATTGAACCAATATAATGCTAATAATAATATAAATTATTTCAGTAAAAATTGAAATGTTGTACAGATTCTAATTTTTTTAAAATCTCAAGATATATCATTTTTGCTAAAACTGTTTCAACAACTCTAGAATGAGGTCTCCACCTTAATTACTCTTTAATAATAATTGATTTCATACAATTTCCTTTAAAATGCGCAAATCAGTTAACAAGGGAAACCACATGAGCATTTTCCAAATTAGCAAATCATTAACTCAGTAGTACTGTTTCTATAGACAAATAATTACTGATTAAGGAGCCTGGAAATCTGAGAGTAACAGTTAAATTTACAAATCTGACACATGCTTTCATGAATATTACAGTGAAAGAAATATCAAGTGTAAAAAATAATAATAATTAAGTTAATTCCAATTTAAACAGTAGGTTTTAATGTAGCAGGCCAACTTTCACATAGGATTTAACAGCTACTATTAAATTTCTCACTATTAATTAGAAGACTCAAGTTTAGAATCCTACATGAAAGAATAATAATAATAATAATTAACTAATATTTATTTTTAAATGAAAGCATTATAGATTTCCTGAAGAGGTTTGCAATATATAAAAATAACAATGTGTAGCAAAAGAAAAAACCCTTATAATTATAATGATGTTTAGGCTGACATCTCTGCCATGAGAATTAGTTACATAGAAGTATCATCTAAGATACTATGTTAAAA
>NC_091950.1:125337743-125352743 GCF_031021105.1 Erythrolamprus reginae
AAAAACTAAATAACCATGTTATTCGGTTATACTTATAATGCAACTGCATTTTCTGAAATTTAAAATACATACTTTTATTTATTTATTTCCCTTTTTTATTTTTATGTATACCTCAGGGCAGCTAATATACCTAGCATTCTTCCTATTTGTCCCACTATAACAACAACCCTGTGAGGTGGGTTGGGCTGAGAATGAGTGTCAGTCCCAAACTCACCCAGATATTTTTCATACCTGAGGTGAATTCAAGGTCTCCTTTTAAGATTTTATTATCTTCATTACTATTCGTTAAAGATAGTATTTATACAACATAGAATAACAAGATTGGAAGGTATTTTGGAGGTATTCTCATCCAACCTCCATTATACCAAACAAATGGTCGTTCAATCTCTTCTTAGTAATGGAGCACCCACAACTTCTGGAAAGAAGCCATTCCACTGTTCTCACTGTCGGGAAATTTCTCCTTAGATCCAGGTTGGAGATACCTTATTTGAGGTAAGGTGTTTCTGCATAGTAGATGGAGCTAGTCTCCCAGGATGGGAAGACACAGCCCTTTTCCCAATCAGGACTGGGTCTAAAAAGGCTAGCTGCACCCTATGAGAAAGGGCGCATCAGGTAGGGCCAACGCCCTTTTAAAAAAACTCCAATTAACACTACTCTTTCCCACACTCTCAGCAGTAACTTTTCTCCTTCATCATGTCTCAAAGGTGCTTTTTTAAAAAGCAACTGAACTAATGATGCTTATTGGATGAGAAACAAACAAGGGGAAAAATAATCCAGTTGCCTTTTGGAAAAGCATCTTTGAGACAACCATGACCTGAATGACTGAAAATCTCTACAGACACTAATTCTCCATATTTAATAAAACACAGAAACAAAACATAGAGACTGAGAAGTAATACACAATACTCTGTAGAGATGATTTGCGACTTGTTTAGCAAAGCGCAGTCACAAAAGCACAATCCTAAATACACGCACTTGGAACTACGTCCTACTGAATGCAGTGGGGCTTGCTTCCAGTATGTATGTTGGAGGGCAGTCTGCACTGCAATTACAAAAGAGGGCTGGCCTCAGAGGAATGGGATTATGTAATAATTATGTATTGTGCCATATTGAAAATCATACTCTAGCCTGTTTATTCCCATCATGTCTGCTTTAATAACGGGTCTTTTAAAATGTTTTTAAATTGTTAGATTTGTCTCAAATTGTTCTATTGTTGTTATGAGCCACCCCGAGTCTGCGGAGAGGGACGGCATACCAAATAAATAAATGAATGAATGAATGAATGAATGAATGAATGAATGAATGAATGAATAAATAAATAAATAAATAAATAAATAAATAAATAAATAAATAAATTTCCTTTGTCATTTGGTGGTTGCAGTTTATAAAGTAATAGAACACTACAGAAAAGATGTACAGAAATTCCAGTTTTAAGTATGATTGGAAAAGGACTACAATTGTTAGGACATGCTAAAAAGCATGAATATACTTCAACAATTGATATGTTCCTGTGAGATTTCATGGCATTCTAAGAAGTATTTCAGGTTTTTTTTTAACCAATCACTCATCTTCTAAGATTACTTTGACTTTAGGCTACTGCTTGGTTTACCTACTAATTCTTTGTGCGTAGCAAATTTATAATGACAGCCAGATCACTACTTTCCAGAAGTTTTGTTTTTGTTTGTTAAAAAAAAAAGTAGAAAAAAAATCTCTGCCACTTATAACCCCTGAAAACAGAGATTTATAATGGAAGTGCTGACACAACCTAACTAAGGCTGTCTAAATGGTACTGCTATAATGCACAAAATCAAGTTCTATTATTCTAAACTCTTCTCACTTGTGGGGTTTTCTTTCTTCAGTGTGTTCCCAGACAAACTGCTGAAGCATGAAAAATTTAAATGCAATCAAATCGATCCAATTCCACTTTCTTTGAACAAGTGTCTATAGTGGTACAGTCATAAAAGGAGAAGCATCCAATTTGTTTGATACTCCTTTTTTAAAAAAAAATCATTTCATCATATTTCACAGCAGACACATATGAAGAAATCATGGTGACTGCATTAAGTAGCTTTTGAACAATACACATTCAAGGATATAAAAGAAAGATTGTAAGATATAAAGATGCTACGGTATTACAGTACATAAACATATGCCATGGTATTTTGAGAGTCCCCATCATCATCACATCTAAGATAATTTTGAGTTTATGAACCCATTGTCAATAAACAAAATTTCCATGTAAATATTTAGAAGTTCCCAAAATTAATCAATAGATTAATTTTCATAAATTACTTACGAACTTAATTCGTTCTGTGACTAGGTTCTTAAGTAGAAAAGTTTGTAAGAAGAAGCAATTTTTTCCATAGGAATTAATGTAAAAGCAAATAAGGTATGCAATTGGGGAAACCACAGGGAGGGTGGAGGCCCTGTTTCCTCCCAGGGGATTCCTAGGGAGGCCCCCATGGAGGCTTTTCCTCGCCTTTTCCGGCCCTGTTTCCTCCCAGGAGATTCCTAGAGAAGCCCTATGGAGGCTTCTCCCCACCTTTTCTGGCCCTGTTTCCTCTCAGGGGATTCCTAGAGAGGCCCCCACAGAGGCTTCTCCCTGCCTTTTCCGACCCTGTTTCCTCCCAGGAGAGTCCTAGAGAGGCCCCACGGAGGCTTCTCCCTGCCTTTTCTGGTTACAGTTACGGAGGCTCAGGTTTATAAGTGGAAAATGGGTTTTGAGAAGAGGCGAAAAAATCTTGAACACCTGGTTCTTATCTAGAAAAGTTCATAAGTAGAGGCATTTGTAGGCAGAGGTACTACTGTACAAGATTTTTACATGTAGACTATTTCTGAAAAAAGCTACTGATCCAAATTTCTGCCAAGTAGTTTGCATATTGATCCTTTTGCAAAAATCATTATGCTGATAGAAAGTTTTCACCTAAGTCTTGTGATTTCAAGGCATAGAATTCCTAGATGACATCTGACACTATTTCAAGAGAAAGTCTTTTTGTCACTCAGATCCTTTTGTGCCGTTAGAGCTAAACAGATAGGTTTAATTTTAAATAATATAAAGTAAAATTCATAATGCAAGTAATAGGTGCATTACAGACAGTACATTACAGTCCAGTTTCAAAGAAGCAACAGTAAACACCTGTTGCTTCTTTGAAACTGGACTACTTTGCAGTATACAGATGCAACATCTTTTAGGTTCAAAATAGGAATTTTAAAGGTTCAGTCTACTGTTTCCCCTACCAAAGGCTGGAAACTACAATAATTCGACTCATTTCTATTAATTCAAGGAAGCTAATGCACAATGATAACCTGTGCATATTTTTTTGCCATAAAATATATCTTGGCGAGTTGCTCAACCTTTCATATTTCTTCAATTGTGAATCAGTTTGCTCTACCTTCTGATTATCTTGTTCTACCTCAGATATCAGGTTTTAATCTTTTCATTATTCTCCTCATTTACATTTGAACCAACAACTTTAGCCATCTTTCAATTCACAGGATTCCCTCTTGAAAGAACAGAATTTGAATACTGATATTACTACTAACCACTTTTTCTTCTAAGATATTTTACAATATTTTGCAAGTGCCATTGTAAATGTTGACAGTGCAATCTAGCACACATCTATCCCTGGGACATGCCCACAAATGAAACAAACAAAATGTTAAAAAGTTATGATATTTATGTAGTTACTTACCAAGCACATGTAAATTATATTAACAAATCTTTTACAATACCTAAGGCATGTCACAACCTTTGAGCATCCCTAATTTTGGAAATTGAAAGTTGAAAAACTTGACACAGGTACTGTGAATTGTATTGCAGCCTAACTTTACTAAATGTAGTAAATGCATCTTGTGGCATGTGTACATATTAAAGCACCAATCTTGAATATAACTCTGACTTTAGCCTCCATCATGCTACACTTTGCCGTGCAGATAAAATTCTTGCTCATTTTGCTTCCTTTTCTCTCATAATACAAGGACCAAAACCAAAGCAAAACTACCATAAAACCCAGCTCTATTCTTGCCCCACAAAAGGTAGTTTATGATGTCTACCATTCAAAAATGTGCTTTGAGCACCTGCAGAATGAATGATAACAGAAGTCTACACTCCTGCTCTATGTATAAATTTGGGCTGCAGGTATTACCAATGGGTGTAGCTTCGTTCCTTTCAATGTATCAAGATTCATTATTCTCCAAAAACAGCTCCACAAACAGTCACAGAAATGATTTACTACACCTGCACCATAGAAGAATACCAATTTCCAGAAAACATGACTTAATTAGAATGGGGAAAATGGAACCTTAATCTCAGTGCCAGATTATTTGGAATCCTTTCCCTGCCAAACAAATTATGTAACCATAATTCAGACACATAATTAATTGCTGAAGTAATGGTTAATCCATCTGATATTTAAGAACAAACAGTTACTTCCTAAAATTATAATGTATAATATCCAATTACAAGGGACATGCATGACAGGAATTATATAGTACATAGGAGTAATCAACAGTGAGGTTTTCATTGTGACAGAATTCCTGAATGGAAAAACTACAGTAGGAATGTGTGGCACAGCTGTTTATACAATACCCACTGGCATCTCCATATCAAACTGTGTTTCTTAAAAACAAAACAAAATTACATGATAAAATGCTTATATATGAGGTCTATAAGAATTAAGCATCATAAAAAGAACTACCAATAACCATTAATTAGAACTTCCATTTTAATTTTTCTGGACAAAAGATACATAAAAACATGAGAAAATAGTAAAGCAATATACATATTCCAGAATTAAAATCCTAACTCCTAATTATATGTTTTAATATTTTATTTGAGGATTTACCTCTCCATTATTCCATCTTATAAATTTAAAATAAAAAATAAACTAATGGCAGCAAAAAAAACCAATAGAAATAGGTAAAGAAAGATGAAAAACCCCAAACAAACTTATCTAAATCAACACAGGCATACTATGTATTTAAATAATTAAAATAATATAATTAAAACAAATGTGGGGCAAATTATTCCATATTAGTATCTGGCAGGAATTACTTAATATTACACAATATCAACTTTTAAATAATGTCTTGAATCTATATCAAAATGATATATGCAACCATTCATCTATATTGAGCCATGGTGAAGTGATTAGAATGCAGTATTGAAGGCTAACTGCCAACTGCCAGCAGTTCGATTCTGACCAGCTCATGGTTGACTCAGTCTTCTATCCTTCTGAGGTCAGTAAAATGAGGATGAAGGTTGTTGGGGACAATATTCTGACTCTTTAAATCGCTTAGAGAGTGCTGTAAAGCATTGTGAAGTGGTATATAAGTCTAGGTGCTATCGCTATATTGTATATTCACTTTCATGTTTCAGTGAAATTGCATACGCTCAACCAAAGTCTGAGAAAACATTTCCTAGATGGGCAATACATACCTGGGGCTAAAATGGGTATGAGGCACAGAAGAACGTTAATATTTAATAATAATAATAATAATAATAATAATAATAATAATAATAATAATAATAACAACAACAACAACAACAACAACATTTATTTATAATGCCCTTTTAACAAAGGGCATAACAGCATGTTAGCAATAGCACTTTTTAAATACAGCTTATTGCTCCAATAATCCGGGTCCTCATTTTACCCACCTCGGAAGGATGGAAGGCTGAGTCAACCTTGAACCAGTGATGAGATTTGAACCACGACCTGCAGATCTAGCAGTCAGCTTTAGTGGCCTGCAGTATTGCATTCTACCCACTGGGCCACCTCGGCTCTTTGAATGAAAGCTACTGTAATCACAGGAGTGAACACAATGACTGATGCCAGAATTAATAAAATTAATAAAATTTATACAACAAAATAGCTGAAGGGTAATTGGAATGTATGTATGTATGTATGTATGTATGTATGTATTTATTTATTTATTTATTTAATTATTTAATTATTTAATTGGATTTGTATGCTGTCCCTCTCTGAGGATTTGGGGCGGCTCACAACATATCAAAAAACAGTACTGTATACAATATAAATATCTAAGATCCAATTAATATAATTAACTATTCTAAAAATCCTGGAACATTAAAAACCATTCATTCACATTCAAACAACAAGCATACATAACACTCGTCGGCCAGAGGCTAGGGTCTAGTGACCCCAAGCCTGGGGGCATAGATGGGTTTTCAGGTTCTTACAGAAGGTGAGGAGGGGGGGGGCAGTACAAATCTCTTGGGGGAGCTGACTCCAGAGGACTGGAACACCCACAGAGAAGGCTCTTCCCCTAGGTCCCGCCAAGCAACATTGTCTAGTTGAAGGGACCTGGAGAAGGCCAATTCTGTGGGTCTTAACCAGTCGCTGGGACTCACGCAGCAGGATGGTAAAATGGTAAAATCATCTGGCCCAGATAATTCAACTGCTTGCTTGTATAAGCAATATTCTCCCAACCCCTGTTGAACTGGTCTGGTGCTACAGGAGATTCCCAATCTTTCTGCAGTGACAATTGAAGACTAAAGGTCATAACATTAACAAGACTGTTGTAGGAAGATAGAATGGCATTTTGATAATGAAAAATATCCACTGAATTTGGAGATCAACCATATGTTTAGTAAAAAAAGGAGTGGGGGTGGGAAGGCAGGGAGGTTATGCAATATGGAAGCCTAGCTAGGCAGAAAGCCTGAAAACTGAAGATCTGGGAGAATCATATCATTATCGATAGAAAGAGGTGATGGAATCAATCTTTGCTCATTTCTTTAGTACACATCTTGGTAGTCTACTATATTGCTGATCCAAGCTCAAAGGACACGATAGGCTCAAGTCGACGATGGCTTTCGGAACTAAGCTGCCTTGCTATTTTTATTAAGAGATAATGTGTTCCTCTCTTATTGCTATCAGTAGCACTCATCCAAAGTGTCAGTGCTGGGTCAAGGCATTTTCTTGTCTCAAATGGAGACCAAATGGCGCTCACAATCTTTGCTAATGTTGACACTTTGCAAAGTATTCCTGTGCCATTCAGACACCGCTTCATGTACATTTTCTCCATTGCCCCAATGCTAGCTAAAGAAGGCCATTTGCTGAGTTACAAGGTGTGAACCACTCCCAATCATCAAATAGGGAGGAAATTTTTGGGTTAATAGCAACTGACAAAAGAAACAGGCTAAAACACGGACCTGTAAGCATATGCATATTCTCTCTTTCTCCCCCTTCTCTCCCTCCTTCCATCTCCCTCCTCCTCCCTCCCTCCCCCTCTCCCCGTCTTCCTCTCTCTCCACAAATAAAGAAGAAAATCAGAAAATTCACAGATCAGAATGTAAAGCACAACCTGTTGTACACAAAAAATTCCAAGAGCAACTAAGATCTCTTGAACATTAATCTCTACAGTTTATATCTGGCTGATAATATCACTGTTGCTTTATTTATATAGCTTAAGCTTTTCTTCGGACTGCAGCTCATATGTTTTGGAATGCTTTGACTCATGAATTGTTTCTGCTGATAATGTTACATCGTGTAAACTACCTCTGTTTAACATTAGCTTCTCCGTGATGCCTGCCATGGAAGTTGTATGATTCTGCCATGTGTTCTATGTGTATCTGATTTCTCATGTCATAACAAGAAAAAAAAGAAAAGAAAATTGAAGTCTTGGGCAAGAATATTCATAAATAGGCACAATAGGATTGGCAGATGTGACAGATTTAGCCATAGGTTTTGCTTCTATGTGTCGCTTTGGCCCAATTAATAAAACATAAATTAAAAAATAAACAATTATCAATAAAGAGAGAGGTCACCATCAAACATTTTACAGCAATTATGTTCGTTACAAATTATTAGTTGTCTGAGTTGTTCTACAAAACTGATTTGGGGAAGCCAAAGATCTTTGGATAATTACATTTCAGTAGTGCAATTCTTCAAAAAAGAATTGTTTTTTAACAGAACATAAAAGGGTCTTAAAATGATGTGAAGCTATGAAAGGTATTTGAAATTCATCTTTGTTCTAAACTGGTAAACATGACAATCGCTCATATGTTGTCTCTGATTCTGGGACCAGCAGAAAACATATTGCATCATACAAAGATTCCGCCTAAGCGATCAAAACAATGTGGTGTAACAGCATTGTTTTTCTAACAAAGCAATTTTCTTACGCAGAAACTTGATACTGATTTTGAAACCTGAACTTTACATTTCAGCAAAACATTTTCTGGAAGAAAAGTGAATAAAATATCCATTTCAAGCTCACCTATATAATCATTTCATAGTAAACCACCAAATTAGTACCTTGCTTTAGAATGAAACAATAGTTGCTGCAGTGTAGTTGAGGTTATTGGTTTAATTTAAACCCTATGGTCCCAGTCTAAAACATTTCTAGTGGGCACAATATTTCTGATTCAGCAAAGGTTACATAAGCATCGAAAGCAGTTAAGTATAGGTGCCAAACCACATTGCCAGGAGCTCTCAGTACTGCGAGGTAGTGTTACCTGACACCTTGCTGAATATAAAATTACTTGTTTCTACAACTGATGACAATCAAATTGTCACCTTCCATTGTAATAATATAGAACTGGTGATCAACAAAGTGCAAACATAATTACCACAAAGCAACAAAGAAAAAAAATGTCTCAAGAATAAATAAATAAATCAGTCTGGCTAGTGATTTTAAAAGGGAGGGGGTTGCCTTGTATTAAGGGTGCTGGAGTTGAATTACCATAGCTGAAGCAGTACTAGTTCTGGAAATAATGGTGCTCTTGTAATATACAGTCGTTAAACTACTGCTGTATGTCTGCCCTATTTATTAAGTATTTATTAATATTATTTTATTCACAAAAAATACACAGCAAATGAGATTTATATGCTGGATTTTGCATCATCATCATCATCATCATCATCATCATCATTATTATTTACTTACTAGTGAATAATAATTGAATAGATATATCCCATAGCTAATGCCATAGAAAACAATTGCCTTTGTAGTAGATCCACTCACGCTGAAAGATAAAGGTAGAAGGACTCTCTTTATTGATTTGTTGGTTCTTCCCCTACAGTTGCCATGTGTCCTAAATGCTTCTCGGGAAGACAGCATGGGAATTTCGGAACAGCAGAAAACGAAACCCAAAGGAAAGACAAATAAGAAAAGCTGCTTTCTCCTATGAGCAGTTTCGAACAGGTCCCTGTGTCTTTGGAAATGGCCAATCTATGTCTGATGATAAATTATAGCTGTTGACAGACTATGACGTAGAATCAGACTGATCCTTGCCTGCTCTTTGACTCAGTACAACTTCCACAACCATGCAAGACTGCAGAAAGCCAAGGCAACACGATCTCATCCTTCAGAACCTATTTCCATATCTTGTTCCAACACCTCTCAGCAACATTCAATATTCCAAATGAGGATTAGACTGAATGATGCGGTAACCATTCTCTTTGGTGATCTGATCCTTTCCTGTTAGCAGTTTGCCCACCTTCCCTTTTGAGTGCGAAATATATCAAGCAGAAATACATAAAGTGCTCAGTAATTAATATTGTTCTCCTCTGCTAAAGCAGATTCGAGCAAGGCTGCTAAATATCAATGTTTAAAGCCTATACCATATATTGTAAATCATAACGGCGATACATTATTTAGAACATAGAGCATAGAATAATAAAGTTGGAAAGGACCTTGGAGGTCTTCTAGTCCAACCCTCTACTTGAGCAGGAGACCTTATATCATTTCAGATAAATTGTTGTCCAGTCTCTTTTTGAAAGCCTTCAATGTCAGAGCACCTACAACCTGTAGAGGCAAGCTATTCCATTGGTTGATTGATCTTACCATTAGGAAATTTCTCCATAGTTCTAGTTGCTTCTCTCCTTCATTAGTTTCCCACCACTGTTTCTTGTCTAACCATTTGGTGCTTTGGAAAATAGTTTGATTCTTTCATCTTTGTAGGAGCCGTCAAATATTGGAACAGTGCTATCATGTTATCCCTAGTCCTTCCTTTCATTAGATTTGACATACCCAATTCCTGTAACTGTTCTTCATATGTTTTAACTTCCAGCTCCTTAATCATTTTTGCTGCTCTTCTCTGCACTATTTCCAGAGCTTCAAAATCTTTTTTTATATTGTGGTGACTAGAACTGGATAAAGTACTCAAAATGTGGTGTTACTAATGCTTTATAAAGTGATATTAGAACTTCTATCCCTCTAAGTCAAATGAATGAATTGATGGATGGATGGATGGATGGATGGATGGATGGATGGATGGATGGATGGATGGATGGATGGCTGAATATTAATGCAGATTAGGATTGCATTGGCTGTTTTTTTGTTCCTACCATACACTATTGGATCATATTTAAATGATTGTCCATTAGGACTCCAAGGTCTCGCTCATAGTTACTGGCATTAAGTCATGTTTACTTAGTCTATACCAGGAATGGGTTCATTCTGGTTCAGACCAATTTGCCCAAACCGGTGATGTCATGATGATTTCACAAACTCAGTTTGGTTGGTATTGGTCTGTGGGTGCTGCTATCTTTTTTTGATTTTTTTTTACATTTTTGATTTTTTTTTTCTTCTGACCATGTGCCAGAAGCTAGGTTTCCAGCACTGTGCTTGCAGTCATCATCTTGTTTGATTTTTATTTATTTATTTTGGAAAAAAATATTGGGCACTGCACAAGCATGCATGCACTTTGTGTATGCACGCTCACAAAGCGTGGCCACGAGGTGTGGAAGGAAGCAAACACACCCCAGTCTACATCTATTGAGTTGGTTTTTCTAAGTGTAAAACCTTACTTTTATTTATGTTGAAATTAACAGAGTTGGAAGGGAGTTTGTAGATCATTTAGTCCAACCTGAAGCTATTCCTGCCAGTCTAGTGTCATCTGCAAATTTTGTAAATTCCCCTTCTATTCCCTCATCTAAGTCATTTATGAAGATATTGAAGAGTACTAGGCTTAATAGAATAGAATAGAATAGAATAGAATTTTTATTGACCAAGTGTGATTGGACACACAAGGAATTTGTCTTGGTGCATATGCTCTCAACGTACATAAAATAAAATATACATTTGTCAAGAATCATGTGGTACAACACTTAATGATTGTCATGGGGTCAAATAAGCAATGAAGAAGCAATATTAATAAAAATCTTAGGATATACGCAACAAGTTACAGTCATACAGTCAACATGGGAGGAAATGGGTGATAGGAATGATGAGAAAAACTAGTAGAATAGAAGTGCAGATTTAGTAGAAAGTCTGACAGAGTTGAGGGAATTATTTGTTTAGTAGAGTGATGGCGTTCGGGAAAAAACTGTTCTTGTGTCTAGTTGTCTTGGTGTGCAGTGCTCTGTAGCGACGTTTTGAGGGTAGGAGTTGAAACAATTTGTGTCCAGGATGTGGGGGGTCAGTAAATATTTTACCCGCCCTCTTTTTGACTCGTGCAGTATACAGGTCCTCAATGGAAGGCAGATTGGCAGCAATTGTTTTTTCTGCAATTCTGATTATCCTCTGAAGTCTGTGTCGGTCCTGTTGGGTTGCAGCACCAAACCAGACAGTTATAGAGGTGCAGATGACAGACTCAATGATTCCTCTGTAGAACTGAATCAGCAGCTCCTTGGGCAGTTTGAGCTTCCTGAACTGGCGCAGAAAGAACATTCTTTGTTGTGCTTTTTTGATGATGGAGCCTTGTGGTATCCCACTGCTTACTTCTCTCCATGTGAACTTAGACTCATCAAGGACTACTTGTTGAGTATGGTTTGCCAACCACTTGTGGATCCATCTGGTGGTGAGGTTGTCTATCCCACTTTTCTCTAAGCATATGAAGAAGTAGATTATTGTCTACTTTGTCAAATGCCTTGCTGAAATGAAGTCTAGGTATATTATATCCACAGTGTTTTGCTGGTCTACTAATTTAATCATGATGTTGAAGAATGAAATGAGATTGTTTTGGCATGATCTGTTTTTAACAAATCTGTGCTGGCTGCTAGTTGTTACTTTACTTGTTTCTAGATGTTGAGACATCTGTTTTTTATTATCTTTTCCAGTATCTTCCAGGTTTTGATGGTAGGTAGGTAGGTAGGTAGGTAGGTAGGTAGAAGATAGGTAGGTAGGTAGGTGGTAGATAGATAGATAGATAGATAGATAGATAGATAGATAGATAGATAGATAGATAGATAGATAGATAGATAGATAGATAAGCAAAAAATACATACATTTTCTTAGGAGGACCTGGTTCTTCATTTTTTATATTAAAAGTCCCTTTATATTTGACTAACCAATTGCATCATATTCTATGTTTATTAAAATGCACTTTGAGAAAAATATCTTAATTATTAGGATCTGTGAAATCTACAAATAGCATACCACACAATGTGCAACAAAAAGTGCAAGAAATTTTTCAATGAAAAGGTGCTCACCCATATTAATGTACATTTGGGAATTTCTCTCTCTCTCTTGACTATATAAAAAGCAAGAGAATCCAATAGAACAAAAATTAGGTTTTAGTGTACAATTTTATCAATGAAACTTATGCCTACATAATTTTTCAATATACAGATCTAATGCTTATTCGTTTAATTTTTCATTAATTCAAATGAACAAGCTCTACATGCTAGCATTTAATATTAGTTCTTTCTTATTTTAAAAAAACTGAAAATTTTCTTTATCATGCCTGATGTGGTATATAAGAATAAAATTACTCTCTATTGTGGTTTTCATTTCTGACCTGATTTTTCCTAAGTCTTAAAGATACAACATATGATCTGTGTTTAAAAGAACATTAGCTTCCTCAGATCTGTTCATTTTTCAGTTTATGTTCTGTTGTAATACTTTTTCCACTTCTATTTATTGGTAATAATTTATTACAAGAAAATAACACTACATAAAATGTTCATTGTTGATTACTTTGGTGGTCAAATTCTTATAATTTATAAACCATCTATCCACATGCAAAAAACGTCTGCAATGAAGAAGAATGGAACTCTACTGCCTTCTGTTGAAACATAGGATGCTCATAGATACAAAAACTTTTAGCATCATCATTAAGGTGTGCATCTATTCCTCCTGACTTTTTTTAGTTTGTATTGAAAGAAAAAGAGATTGGAAAAAAATGAAGAAAACTCCCATAACATTCAAGACAGGTGATGTAAGCTGGCAACTTAAAGCAGTGTGTACGGGGGACCCACCAGGGAATACTGGACCTTCAGAAGATCCCAATTTGGGTATTGGTGCATGACTGGAGGGGCAATGTTAGATGCACCCCGCAGAAATTGGCGACAATTTGGATGTAATGTTAAGGATTACTTGCTGCCACAAGACAAAACTGACAACAAAGGTGTTAGGACTAAGTCCCCTGTCTAAACCATCCTGAAGAAATTTGAGGATACAGGTAACTGAAGCTAGATAGGGAACACCATATATCCTGTATGAAAGATATATTGTCCTGCCTCAGAGCAACCTGCTCCAGTGTCAGGCAGTCAGTTTGAGCCACTGAGGGTCCAGGTGGAACAAAGACCCCTGGTTGAGAGCTATTTTGTTCTGAGATACTGTCCAGGACAGAAACACTGACAGGCTCAGTACATGGGCAAACCACGGTCTGCAAAACCAGTATGGGGGGAAGAAGATGACCTCCACTTTCTCCTCTAAAATCTTCCATATTATGCAAGGTATGAGTGGAAGAGGTGGAAAGATGTATAGAAGACACATGGGCCACGGGATCCACAGAGCATTGGTTCCCACTACTCCCAGGTTCACAAACCTGGTGACATATCTGCTGACTTATGCATTTCTGTCTTACAAATCCAATAAATAAATAAATGGGTGGAGGTTTATATGTATACACACACACACACACACACACACATTCCAGCATGAATACTCCAACTCTATATATACTTTCTATTTTTTTTAATTCTGCCATTTTTGGAAAGAGGACATAATTTCTTTTGCTCATGCCAAGATGCACCAAATGAAGTATATTAATTAATTTAAGTCCAGTCAGTGAAGCCGTGGAAGTGATGTGCCGGTGCCTGGAGGCTGTTGGGGTCTGGATGGGTGTCAACAGACTCAAACTCAACCCTGATAAGACGGAGTGGCTGTGGGTTTTGCCTCCCAAGGACAATCCCATCTGTCCGTCCATTTCCATGGGGGGGGGAGAATCACTAACCCCCTCAGAGAGGGTCCGCAACTTGGGCATCCTCCTCGATCCACAGCTCACATTAGAGAAACATCTTTCAGTTGTGGCGAGGGGGGCATTTGCCTAGGTTCGCCTAGTGCACCAGTTGCGGCCCTATTTGGACCAGGGGTCACTGATCACAGTCACTCATGCCCTCATCACCTCGAGGCTCGACTACTGTAACAATCTCTACATGGGGCTACCTTTGAAAAGTGTTCGGAAACTTCAGATCATGCAGAATGCAGCTGTGAGAGCTATCATGGGCTTTCCTAAATATGCCCATGTCACACCAACACTCCGCAGTCTGCATTGGTTGCCAATCAGTTTCCGGTTACAATTCAAAGTGTTGGCTATGACCTATAAAGGCCTTCATGGCATCGGACCAGAATATCTCTGGGACCGCCTTCTGCTACACAAATCCCAGCGACCAGTTAGGTCCCACAGAGTTGGCCTTCTCCGGGTCCCGTCGACTAAACAATGCCCTCTGGCAGGATCCAGGGGAAGAGCCTTCTCTGTGACAGCCCCGACCCTCTGGAACCAACTCCCTCCAGAGATCAGAGTTGCCCCCACCCTCCTTGCCTTTCATAAGCTCCTTAAAACCCACCTCTGTCATCAGGCATAGGGGAATTGAGATATTCCCTTCCCCCTAGGGTTATAAAATTTATGCTTGGTATGTCTGTATATATGATTGATTTCTCAAATTAGGGTTTTTTAATTTAACTTAAACTTAAATATTAGATTTGTTTATATTGTCTTATTATTGTTGTTAGCTGCCCCGAGTCTACGGAGAGGGGCGGCATACAAATCTAATAAATAAATAAATAAATAAATTTATATTCATATTAAGT